>NW_016908693.1:44770-76487 GCF_001483705.2 Eufriesea mexicana | reverse complement strand
AGCAACATTTTACTATATTATTTTTCTTTAGAGCGAGACCATTACTAAATCCGTGTATAATATTCTTTGGTACGACTTGAAACATCAAGATGCTCGAATTATATTGTTGATGATGTTACGATCTCAAAAACCATTGACACTTACTGCTGGAAAGTTCGTACGCCTTTCCCTGGAAGCATTTACCAATGTAAGAAGCTTAATTTGATATACTAAAATTAATATATGTGTATAAAATGCGAGTACTTATTTTACGTAGTATTTTGTATCATTTAGATTTTCGTTATTTATTTTGAACGAATTTTGCACTTGTTAGATAGTTTTATAATAATATTCAATTATATATAATTATATGTAATTGATATTTTTAGATGTTGAGAGCTTCTGCTTCGTATGTGTCCGTTTTGTACGCAATGTACTAGTGAAGTGAATACAGTGAAGAATTGTTCCAAAATGTTATGGAGATTACAGAATGGGAATTTTTATTGAAGATTCGGGTCGTGGAAAATTTGTCAGAAAAATATCGTACTTAATGGTTACATTTCATTTGTTTGTGGAGATGTGTAAATAGAAGAATATGATTATAAAAATTAATGGAATGTTATTTCGATTGCTTAACATTTTTTATACATTATGAAATATATAAAATGCAGATTTTAATAATTAACAATTAACGATTCCAGTAATTTACTAGATAAAATATATAAGTCGCAGAGTTTATTTGTGAAATTATTGTTTAATTAATTACTGTGAAAATTCTACACCAGGCCTGAGACAATTTATCCAGGGTTGTGGTTTTTTGAATCTTTATTATGACGAAAATTATTCTACTGGGTGTGATTACTAATTACTGTCATATGTTATAATTATCAACTTTTTTTCGATAATTATTTCAAATATATATTTTTTATACGCTAAGGATAATTGTTTCATTATTTGTACGCTATTGTTAATTTTTATAATTTTATCATTGATAACTATTGTACGCTATAAACATTTAATTCAAGTTGATCAATGCAGAAAGTGTTACGAATTAAGAGTAGATTTGAACCGTATGATTAATGCAGTAAACTTACTTTGAAACCTGAGAGAGCGTAGAAGCAATGCAGGTATTATGCTCCGAGTATCGAAAGCCGATAGATGACACGATAAACCATGACATTTTATAAATCTTCCAAATGGACTATCTATGGGAAAAACCGCAGTCTGTATCTTTTCAAGAGGCTAAAGGTAAAACTAAGCTTATACGTAGGTTGTAATTTGTAAAGAGCATATAATTCCGCACTTATTACAATCGCAGATGAGACGAATTATTTTTCTTTCTGCAAGTCGCGATTACTGATAATAAGTTGACCAGCGTTTATCTTTTTACCCCCAGATTGCTCGCGTAATAATACCCTGGTAATTTTACTTGATCGATAAGGAGATTGGGAAGAGTTTAGTACCCAGTAGACATTTGTCTTTGCAACGTGTAACTTCGTTACGGAGGATAGGTGTTCACGTGGAACTGATCTTAGTTGAACCTCTATCATCGTGGCACAATTTACAAAAAAGTTCATCATCTTGACCAATTTCGACGTTCGCAATTAAAATCGCTCAAGAGATTACTGAAGTTGTCGGAAATGTTGAACGAACGTTGATGCAAAGCTTCTACTTAAAAAGATTCTTCGAGGTATCGAAACTGCACGGTCTTTGATGCGGCTCTCCGACTGTTAGGTATATTCAAATAATGTTTTAATATTAGCATAACTTTGCATCGCTTTTTATTGTCCTATATTTAAAAATCATTATGATTGCAGCTGTGTTAAGCTATTCAACTACAGTTCGTTTCTGATTATCTTGACGAGAAACAAAGATTGCTAGCGATGACCTCGACAGGCATGATCAATCGTCCATTGGAATACAGCCTACGCCTATTCGGTGTCTGGCCAGATTCTTCCTATCAGACATTGAAAACCATCGTTTGGGCTATAATAATGTTAACGTTTCTAGTATTTCAATATTGGTTTTGCATCACGCACATTATGTCGAGTTTAACCGAATTACTAGATGGATTGAGCTATGCATTATCTAATTTGCTCGTGTTCCTCAAGTTGATTGTCATTTGGCTCCATAAGCGGTAAGACATAAATATTTGACTAGTAAATGGGAAAAGAACCGGAATAAAGTCAATATTGCGTTGAACTTTATTAATCAATAGCAAAATGGCGTGATTGTCGCCGAATCAGTTTACATGACCATTGGTATTTGATGAGCGTTTAATAACATTGAATTTTCAGTAAATATTTTATACATTTAATTGAAAGGAAAAAATTATTTTGGAACAGAATGTTTTACGAAATCCTGGCAACCATGTTCGAAGACTGGAATAACGATAATTCTACCATTGAAAATAAGCGAATAATTGTGGATAAGGTTATGCTGTCCTCTCGCATTACGAATTTCTTAATCGGTTATTTCGGGATCACATTCCTTCTATATACAGGGCTCGCTTTAGCACAATTAGACGAAGATCAGGATTCTTCAGAGCCAAAACGAAGGATGTTTTTGATTAGAATGGAATTTCCATTTTCTGCCACTGACTCACCGTGTTATGAAATTATTCTAGCTGTACAGTTTATACTCGAATCTTTTATTGTTTACGGGGCGGCCACGTCGATAGCACTGATCGCAGCATTAGTAAGTAATTCTTTATAATAATATTTTTACAAATTTATATTGTAATTCGAATGTTTAGTACATGTGTTAAAACAAAATAGAAACTAAGTTTCTATTATTCCTTTTTGATATGATAATTTTAATACGTAAGACGTAATATATGTTGTACGTTATAAACAAATTTCTGTATGCTATGCATAGTGTTTCATATGTCCTTGCGTTAATGAATTTCATTGAAAAAATTGAAAAAATTGAAAGTCAAAGAAATTTATTGAATTTAATTAAGCAAATTGATTAATTTTGTTAATAAAGAGTTAATGAAATGCGATGGAAGTGCCATGTATTCTATTGTAGAATTCATTATTGGTCAGTTATAAGAAAAATATGAAATTTTAAGTGAAAACCATTTTTGGGAAATGTTTTAATTTTTATACGGAACGTTACATCGTTCTCTAATTAAGATTTTGTTCTTTACAACTGTTTCCATTATTGGAAAGTATTGTAGTAACTAAGCTCCGTTTTTATCTAACATTCTTCATAGTAGTACAAAAATAAGTAAAATTGTACGTATAGAACTGTTCCATTTCAATATTTCAATAATTTTTATCTTTCTTTAAATTTGATATTAATTATCCATTCTTATATTTCAAATTTTTTGATGCAAAGCTTCTACTTAAAAAGATTCTTCGAGGTATCGAAACTGCACGGTCTTTGATGCGGCTCTCCGACTGTTAGGTATATTCAAATAATGTTTTAATATTAGCATAACTTTGCATCGCTTTTTATTGTCCTATATTTAAAAATCATTATGATTGCAGCTGTGTTAAGCTATTCAACTACAGTTCGTTTCTGATTATCTTGACGAGAAACAAAGATTGCTAGCGATGACCTCGACAGGCATGATCAATCGTCCATTGGAATACAGCCTACGCCTATTCGGTGTCTGGCCAGATTCTTCCTATCAGACATTGAAAACCATCGTTTGGGCTATAATAATGTTAACGTTTCTAGTATTTCAATATTGGTTTTGCATCACGCACATTATGTCGAGTTTAACCGAATTACTAGATGGATTGAGCTATGCATTATCTAATTTGCTCGTGTTCCTCAAGTTGATTGTCATTTGGCTCCATAAGCGGTAAGACATAAATATTTGACTAGTAAATGGGAAAAGAACCGGAATAAAGTCAATATTGCGTTGAACTTTATTAATCAATAGCAAAATGGCGTGATTGTCGCCGAATCAGTTTACATGACCATTGGTATTTGATGAGCGTTTAATAACATTGAATTTTCAGTAAATATTTTATACATTTAATTGAAAGGAAAAAATTATTTTGGAACAGAATGTTTTACGAAATCCTGGCAACCATGTTCGAAGACTGGAATAACGATAATTCTACCATTGAAAATAAGCGAATAATTGTGGATAAGGTTATGCTGTCCTCTCGCATTACGAATTTCTTAATCGGTTATTTCGGGATCACATTCCTTCTATATACAGGGCTCGCTTTAGCACAATTAGACGAAGATCAGGATTCTTCAGAGCCAAAACGAAGGATGTTTTTGATTAGAATGGAATTTCCATTTTCTGCCACTGACTCACCGTGTTATGAAATTATTCTAGCTGTACAGTTTATACTCGAATCTTTTATTGTTTACGGGGCGGCCACGTCGATAGCACTGATCGCAGCATTAGTAAGTAATTCTTTATAATAATATTTTTACAAATTTATATTGTAATTCGAATGTTTAGTACATGTGTTAAAACAAAATAGAAACTAAGTTTCTATTATTCCTTTTTGATATGATAATTTTAATACGTAAGACGTAATATATGTTGTACGTTATAAACAAATTTCTGTATGCTATGCATAGTGTTTCATATGTCCTTGCGTTAATGAATTTCATTGAAAAAATTGAAAAAATTGAAAGTCAAAGAAATTTATTGAATTTAATTAAGCAAATTGATTAATTTTGTTAATAAAGAGTTAATGAAATGCGATGGAAGTGCCATGTATTCTATTGTAGAATTCATTATTGGTCAGTTATAAGAAAAATATGAAATTTTAAGTGAAAACCATTTTTGGGAAATGTTTTAATTTTTATACGGAACGTTACATCGTTCTCTAATTAAGATTTTGTTCTTTACAACTGTTTCCATTATTGGAAAGTATTGTAGTAACTAAGCTCCGTTTTTATCTAACATTCTTCATAGTAGTACAAAAATAAGTAAAATTGTACGTATAGAACTGTTCCATTTCAATATTTCAATAATTTTTATCTTGCTTTAAATTTGATATTAATTATCCATTCTTATATTTCAAATTTTGGTATCAGTCCCTTTGAAATATATGTTTTGATGGATCAAGTATAAACAGAGATGTGTGAACGAATGTCTAGCGTTTGAGTCATCCATTCCACAAAAAATTTGCGTTTTTATACTTTTATGTTTTTATTAAAATATTATTAATATATTATTAATTACATTATTGATATTATAACAATTACTTGTGACACAATTTTATCGAGCTTTTGACATTTATGTCTTGAACTTCTAGAGGAGTACTCTGTTTGAATAGTCTATCTCCGCCTTTAATCTTTTCAAAATTCGTATTTTTAGATACTCGATTTTGTAATAAAATGAGTTACCTGAATAATTTGTAATGTTAGTTAACGCTGATTCTGTCTATGGTGATATGTGTATAGATTGTTCCTTCTTCATCCTATTTAATCTGTCTAGCCAGTCGTGCAAGCCAAAATTCATGGTCGTTGATATCAATCTTGTCCATACTTTTAGTTATTTCGATATATATTTTGTATGTCGAGCAGCATACAAGTCATCCTCCATTTATGGCCCCTCGCTAGGGTTTGAGGATTCCAACGTGTGTGGTCCACGTGGAGCCCTGAGGCCTATTGTCAGCCAAATCTTAAGAGCCGTCGCCTAATTTCGTTAAATTAGGTTTTGCAAGGATTCTCGTGTTCCGCGACTGGAGAAGTCATAATAAAAGAGAAAATTTTCGAACATGCAGAAGCCATGGATACGGAAATTCCGATGCCACATTGTTTTGGCCATAAAGACCCGGCTGTTGGAAGACTGTAACGGTGCCTTGCTTGTTCCACGACGGAACAGACATCGTTCTTGAGTATTTTAGGGAAAGCAGTCCTTTGTAAAACGTATTGGGCAGAGTTGAGGAGTTTGCAGGTGGAATGAACGAGAGTCTTATTGGCCAAAGTATAATAAGTTCATATTCTTTGACATAATTCTTGAGTTACGTCAAACGAATTTTTGTTATTGGTTGGAAGTAGTACAGTTACATCTAAAAGTAGAATTATATCATAAATTACATGATGAATTACATCGTGACACGAAACGGGAGACGCGAACAAATGAAAGCTGTATGAGACATATAGAATCAAAAACCAATGTTAACTATTTAATACGAGACATGAACAGTGCTTATGCAACTTGTCTTTCTATTACATTAGAAGATAGACTGCGATAGCAACAAAGATGGAATCAAATGAATGATCCGTGGATGAAACGTTCCGAACTCTGCACAGTAGATATACTATGATTAGAAGATAGTTCACTTAAGAAATGCGAATTTTATTCGTTATATTTTAATAATTCTACCGTCGCTGATATAATCACATGCAGGAAATAGAGTCGACGTATTTTTCTTCGTGATGATTTCTTTTCAAGATGATAACTTGTACATACCAATTTACGAAAATACTCGAACGGTTTCATTTGTCTTCTCTTCTATCAAATGAAATATGTACATAGTAAAAATTGAAGCACCTGAAATAGTATGATGTACCTATAAATGAAAAATTCAAGGTTATATCTGTAAAATTGGAAAATAATTTAGCGATACGTATCATATTGTTACGAATTTCCCCATATTCATCAAGTACTCAGTTAATTAAGCGAATTCCACCCTGTTGTCGTACTTGGTTAATATTGGTCAACCTATGTTGAAGACGATTAGCAACAAAAGAGGAATAAAGAATTGCCAGTCAGCAAATTGGGTTACTAAACAACAATGGACGGTGTTGAATTAGCAAGGGTGCTGGGTAAAAATTAAAACGTGGGTAAAATAAAACTCGCAACAGAGGTTAACACGTTCCGTGCCAAGCCGTTTTTGCCCGTCATGATCTCCGGGCCATTTGTTGTTTTGGCTAAGAATTGATATATTATCAAACAATATGTTATTACATCATCAATCCATAAGTAATTAGCTTGTTTAGAGTAGTTGCCACATCGTGTATCGTTTATGGTACATGTGGCGATGCGATCAGTTCGACAGTAAAAGTCAGTCGAAAAATTTTCGATTAGTAAAAAGAAGTGATTATGAAAGTGGTCCAAGTTAAACTTCAAAAGAAATGATTCTATTACTAATTATGGATTGCACTCATTTACATTACAACAAAATAAAGTTATTTTTGACAAAATAGGAAACAATTGAACCGTTAAATCGAATTGGTAGCATGATCATAATTAATTTCATTAATTTATAGTATATTCAACGCTAAACATACCAGTGTCCAAATAGTGATTTTTAAATTTTCAATTATAAATTTCGCATTCAACGTTGTCACATTTGTTATTTGCCTTTATCGATACTTTTATGTCATTTTAACAAAAATTGTTTTAATTTTGCGTTTTAGATGTTACACGTTGGCAGTCAGATCGACTTATTGTGCCAAAAATTATCACAAATTTCTCATAATTCCGGGAAGAGGTCGCAACGGGCACTAATGTTCGACGTCGTCATAAGGCATCAAAGAATTATTCAACTGTCAAAGAATATTGAAACAATTTTCACTTTCATATCTCTGTGTCAGTTCTTATCAAATATGTTGGTAATCTGTTTCATAAGCTTCATTCTGGTAGTCGTGAGTGAATTTTACTTATAGTTCGCACTATTTTTAATGGCCAATTTAATTAAAGTTGAAAATTCGTTAATATCTTTTATTAACAACAGTCCATACACATGGAGCAAACAACTGTACTAATAATGAAATGCTTGCCGTACTATATTGCTATCAATTGCGAAGCATTTATTTTATGCTATACTGGTGAATATCTTACTTCCAAGGTAAGACGCGAAAATATCAAAATTCAGAAAGAATAGGAAAAGAATTCTTCGAATGGTCTCCGTAGTTCATCGAAATGAAATTTGGCAACGTTACATAAGGGTGAAATTGGGTGTAATACTTTGCATAAAATTTTAAATTCCAGACACATGTCATTACGTTTAATACTAAATACTATAGCACTCGCGACAGTTTATATTTTTTAAATCACTTATTTATGAGATTTTTATTGCGTCAACTGAAATATATATATACGCACACAAACATCTCGCCGTCATCGATCATACTCCCACTGTAGTCTTACACTTTTTCCGTGAGTCTCCTATGAGACATCTTCTACTAGCGAGAAAATATAAAGTGTCCCATGAAAAATGGATTTTTTTGTTTAATTTCATCGCTCGACTAAGAAGTACGAAAAGGTCACATCTAACCTCTCGGAAACTATTCATTTCCCGAATCTAAAATTTTATATTTATCATCCACGCGGAAGTGTACACGGAGGCTATTCGGGAGAAAAGATAGTCAAGGAACTATGGCCAGCAACATTTTACTATATTATTTTTCTTTAGAGCGAGACCATTACTAAATCCGTGTATAATATTCTTTGGTACGACTTGAAACATCAAGATGCTCGAATTATATTGTTGATGATGTTACGATCTCAAAAACCATTGACACTTACTGCTGGAAAGTTCGTACGCCTTTCCCTGGAAGCATTTACCAATGTAAGAAGCTTAATTTGATATACTAAAATTAATATATGTGTATAAAATGCGAGTACTTATTTTACGTAGTATTTTGTATCATTTAGATTTTCGTTATTTATTTTGAACGAATTTTGCACTTGTTAGATAGTTTTATAATAATATTCAATTATATATAATTATATGTAATTGATATTTTTAGATGTTGAGAGCTTCTGCTTCGTATGTGTCCGTTTTGTACGCAATGTACTAGTGAAGTGAATACAGTGAAGAATTGTTCCAAAATGTTATGGAGATTACAGAATGGGAATTTTTATTGAAGATTCGGGTCGTGGAAAATTTGTCAGAAAAATATCGTACTTAATGGTTACATTTCATTTGTTTGTGGAGATGTGTAAATAGAAGAATATGATTATAAAAATTAATGGAATGTTATTTCGATTGCTTAACATTTTTTATACATTATGAAATATATAAAATGCAGATTTTAATAATTAACAATTAACGATTCCAGTAATTTACTAGATAAAATATATAAGTCGCAGAGTTTATTTGTGAAATTATTGTTTAATTAATTACTGTGAAAATTCTACACCAGGCCTGAGACAATTTATCCAGGGTTGTGGTTTTTTGAATCTTTATTATGACGAAAATTATTCTACTGGGTGTGATTACTAATTACTGTCATATGTTATAATTATCAACTTTTTTTCGATAATTATTTCAAATATATATTTTTTATACGCTAAGGATAATTGTTTCATTATTTGTACGCTATTGTTAATTTTTATAATTTTATCATTGATAACTATTGTACGCTATAAACATTTAATTCAAGTTGATCAATGCAGAAAGTGTTACGAATTAAGAGTAGATTTGAACCGTATGATTAATGCAGTAAACTTACTTTGAAACCTGAGAGAGCGTAGAAGCAATGCAAGTATTATGCTCCGAGTATCGAAAGCCGATAGATGACACGATAAACCATGACATTTTATAAATCTTCCAAATGGACTATCTATGGGAAAAACCGCAGTCTGTATCTTTTCAAGAGGCTAAAGGTAAAACTAAGCTTATACGTAGGTTGTAATTTGTAAAGAGCATATAATTCCGCACTTATTACAATCGCAGATGAGACGAATTATTTTTCTTTCTGCAAGTCGCGATTACTGATAATAAGTTGACCAGCGTTTATCTTTTTACCCCCAGATTGCTCGCGTAATAATACCCTGGTAATTTTACTTGATCGATAAGGAGATTGGGAAGAGTTTAGTACCCAGTAGACATTTGTCTTTGCAACGTGTAACTTCGTTACGGAGGATAGGTGTTCACGTGGAACTGATCTTAGTTGAACCTCTATCATCGTGGCACAATTTACAAAAAAGTTCATCATCTTGACCAATTTCGACGTTCGCAATTAAAATCGCTCAAGAGATTACTGAAGTTGTCGGAAATGTTGAACGAACGTTGATGCAAAACTTCTACTTAAAAAGATTCTTCGAGGTATCGAAACTGCACGGTCTTTGATGCGGCTCTCCGACTGTTAGGTATATTCAAATAATGTTTTAATATTAGCATAACTTTGCATCGCTTTTTATTGTCCTATATTTAAAAATCATTATGATTGCAGCTGTGTTAAGCTATTCAACTACAGTTCGTTTCTGATTATCTTGACGAGAAACAAAGATTGCTAGCGATGACCTCGACAGGCATGATCAATCGTCCATTGGAATACAGCCTACGCCTATTCGGTGTCTGGCCAGATTCTTCATATCAGACATTGAAAACCATCATTTGGACTATAATAATGTTAACGTTGCTACTATTTCAATATTGGTATTGTATTACTCACTTTAAGTCAAGTTTAATTGATTTCTTAGACGGATTTAGTGTGTCATTATCAAATTCGCTCGTGTTCCTCAAGTTGAGTATTATATGGCTTCATAAACGGTAAGATATTATCGCATTATATAATGGAATTCTTTTATTAGTAAATAAGAAAATCTGTATGATGATCATAATATTTTTTAATAGAATTTTCGGTGAATATGTTTGTATGTTTAATGAAAAAAGAAAAACATGTTTTTATTATAGAAAGTTTTTCGATATTCTGATGACTCTGTTCGAAGATTGGAATAATGGTAATAATTCTACCAGTGAGGATAAACGAATAATATCTGATAGCAGCACATTATGTTCTCGCATTTCGAATTTTTTAATCGGTTATTATATGGTTAGTTTCTTTTTATACATAGTAATTACTATGAGTAATTCCGATGGTGATCTGAATATGATAGATACCAAAGAAAGGAAATTTTTTATCAATATGGAGTTTCCATTTGACGCCACTGTTTCTCCAATTTATGAAATTATTCTCACCATGCAGTGTTTGTTTGATTCGTTCTTTGTCTATGGTGCTGCCATTTCGATAGGGTTAGTTTGTACATTGGTAAGTATTTTTTTCTAATTTTATCTTTAAAAATTGATATGTTCCTTTGTTATTTCATTTCTAAATGATAAGTAATATGTATAAAATTGTAATTAATAATTGAGTTATTCAGAGTGAGACAAATTTTCTTCTTAGAAGTTATTACAGGTAATGACTTCCCTTTTTTCTTGTAACTAAATGGTATACAGGAGCTAATTATTTTGAATGAAAGAGACTTATTTAAAACATTTTTTCCTACTTTATATTCCTCAATATGGTTATTTATATTCGACAAAATAGAGGAAAATGTTTTAAATAAACGTAGAGCGGTGAAATAACATAGAAATAAGATAGAAGGAGGTTTATTCTATAATTTTAAGTTAGAATAATTGAATCTATTATTCGTGTATGAGTATTATTTTATTTTTATACAAATTACTTCATTTTTTTATATAAATTACTTTTAGGAAAAAAAATCGAATAAATATACACTGAAATAATTCCACTTCACATAAACATAGTATCTCCAATAGAGATATTACACTATAGACATTACGTAAAATAGATCTTCTTTTCAGATATTACACATTGGTACCCAAATCGATCTCTTTTGTCAAAAATTAACAGAAATTACTTACAATTGTGAGAACACGAAATCGCTAAAGCTGTTTTTGAGCGATGTCGTTAGAAGACATCAAAGAATTATACGACTTTCAAACAATATCGAATCCATGTTGACTTACATCTCGCTATGTCAATTCTTATCAAATGTGATAGCAATCACTTTTATAAGCTTCATTCTAGTGGTCGTGAGTGAATCAGATTTGTAATTAACTCCAGTTTCATTACGCTATTTAATTAAACATTCAAATGTGACGATGTGTTTTGTCTGTAATAGTCCTTACACAAGGATCAGACGGCTGCGATAATAACGAAATGCTTTCCCTATTATCTTGCTCTTAATTGTGAAGCATTCGTTCTTTGCTATACAGGTGAATACCTTACCTCAAAGGTAAATAATGAAATTATGATAAATAAGGAAAAATACAGATTATTATACGGAGTGTCCAAGCTGAATATTTTCTCCGTTTTTAACCATTGGAAAATCTTTTTCGAAATTTATTTCTCTGTCTTTCGAAAATCTATTTAAAAGTTGTAGCACAGTTTAAACAATTTCTAAGCAAAAATATCATAAGGTAGGATTATTTATTTCTTTTTTTGGGCTTTTTAATCTTTATAAGTCTTTTGATTTATTTTTAACTTACCAAGGTCAATTGATGGTCATTTCAAGATGTGTTTTTTCTATTGCATCTTCAATCGATTAAAAAAGTACATGAATATGTCTAAAACGTCACCTTCAAATAACCTTATCCATGAAAAATATGATAAAATCGTAAAGTAATGCGAAGATTGTTTATGAATTATAAAATGAGATATTTTAATTGACTGCCTCGACTTGGACATCCTGTATAGAATTCTACGAAGTTAAAATATGTTGCTAGGAACGTAATTTTGAGCAACTGTTTTGTGTACCTGTTACTACCACTTAGCCTTTGTTTTTTAGATATAAGTCAATGATAGTTTCTGTTATTACATTGAATTTCTTTTGCTCGTATGTGATTGCAACAGGGTTCGTGGCAGTGTATGCGCCATCGTGAGATGGAAAATATTTGGTTTGTTGATAAATATGTCTAAATATGTCTAAATATGTATAAATATGTAAAAACATATCTTAAGTCATTTTTAACTGCAGTATACTCGTCATGCGTAAGAAGTAGCGACCATTGGCTATTTAAATTGTAATTTTTGTGAAAAATAAAACATATTCCCAAATTTCAAGATGTTTAGAATATTTTGAGGCCAGGCCGAAATAAAACAAGCGAATAAAAAATATGAATAATTTGAGACGAACTCATGCGTCCCCGTATGCACCGACTGAAACAGCTTATTAGTTCGCATAACGAATTTATTTCTGCGCGATGATAACGTTTTTTAGATGTTAGCATAAAAGGGGTAAAAGCAAAGGTCGGAAAGCTGATTTACGATAGGGTTCCTTCAGGGATGGTTCGCCACGGGACAAATGCGTGACGCTGACCAGGCGCTGAGCCCATTGATGGCTGCTGGCCCGAAGTTACCTAGCTATTCTTTGACGGTCACTAAAATTCATAGATATCCATAAAAGCTAACCAATAAGAGAACAAATGTTAACCAAATAAGTAAATATTAGTAATAAAATTGTCAATTTTATAAAATAAACTCATCTTTTTGATTCAATATTTTAACAGTGACATTTACTCCGTGATTGACGAGTATACTCGACATCGCTCGATTTTCGCGACACATATGGGTGCGCGCTCTCAAAAAGGGGCGCCACAGCTACATATAGTATACTAATGCCTTTTCCACCAACTGTATTTTGAAATCATCGAAAATTAATTTTCCTCCTTCTTCTACATAATTACCAAAGTAAACTATATGCGATATAATATTTTGTTTATACCTGCTTTTTCAGAGCGAGACCATTACTAAATCCGTGTATAATATTCTCTGGTACAATTTGGGACCTCAAGATGCTCGTGTTATAATATTAATCTTATTGCGGTCTCAAAAGCTGTTGACACTTACAGCTGGCAAGTTCGTAAGTCTTTCCCTGGAAGTATTTACCAATGTAAGAAGATTAATTTTGTATTACGAGTTAAATGAGACTAGGAGTAAAGTAAAACTAAAATATTAGACTAATAAATGATCTATGATTACGCGACCGACCGATATTCTCGCGTACTTTCTTTGACAATGCACACCAAAATCCGCCTAAGATTCTCCCTCACTCTTCGTAAACTTTGCTAAAGACTCTTCCATAAGACTCTCCATCAGAACTATCCAAAGACTGGCCTTGCACCCTTATTTAACCACTTCAATACGAAGATTACCGGCCTCGAAGTCTTGCCCACAAGCGGCACTCATAGTGCGCATGATACATTGTGCTGTGTATTAACGACGAATCCGTTTTGCTCCTTTACAGATGTGTGATGAGGAAATCTTTGAAGCACTGAAAACTTGTGTACATTACAGATAGTTTTACTTGTAACGTAACTCAGCAGAGCATATGTTTTTATTACAATATTTCTAAATGTTTACAATTTTATTTTGATAAATGAGAAATTAGAAAATTTCATTCAAAATTATTGTTTTAATCCATTATGGGTCTGACTTATAAAAATTAAAACGTAACATAAAAAATAAAAATGAAAAATCTCGGAAATAGCTTTACTTACATTACTTACATATTACTTACATGAATCAAAACCGTACTATAATAACTCCCACTAAGGGCTTGTAAAAAGGTCATTGATTCGAAGTAACTTACTAGCTGAACGTACTCACTGCAACTGCAGAATCAAAGTAAAAGTTCTTGATCGTCGGCTACAGTCGTCGCACAACTGTTCGCGTTCATCTCTGACTGTCGATTATAGTCGACGCTCGTACCGAAGTGCTTAAATCTAACAGTCTCACTTCTTTCACACGCAGACTTTCTTTCTCGATCACTTTCTTTTTTTCCCACGCGACCTTTTCCTGTGTGGACTAGGTATTGTACGTTCGAGAAAAGATGGCACAACGTGTTTACATCCTCACGGTAGACTGATCCCGTTGATACTCCCTCGATCACAGGCATTTACCACTATTGGCCGAAAATAGTGATGAAAATTCCGCTTACACTTTCGCTAGTAATATCCACTTTTCTATGATACTCCCAAAACTACTACCTCCAAGTTCGGTAACGTGGTACGTTAACATAGGCGTATGATATCCGCGAAAGAAATGTTACCTCAGAGTTAATTTACAATGAATTGGAAACACTACTAGGCCAGGCAATAAACGAAACGACACCAAATGATTGGAAAGGATTTTGTGAACACGTAGAAACACTGGAACACGAATATTGCACGAAAGATGGAATAATAGAAGACGCAACTGAAGACCTAGAATTAGAAATACAAAGCAGCGAGTCGGATAAGGAATCAGATGATTTATAAGGTAAAGAAGTACGAAAGTAATAATAATTAACATCATTTATGAAAATTGATTTAAAATTTAAGATGTATTTTTTATGATAAATTAATTATGTAATTGCATCGTACTAGATAACCGCTTAAAAAAATCATACGATACACCATAAATATAAAAAATATGTGTATAGTACATCACGTTTGCTGCGTAATGCAATGAAAAGTTAATCAAGATGCTAATTAGTAATTAGTAATTGCAAATAATCATGTGTTCATCGGAAGAATCTGAAGTTAATATGCTTTCGGGATGAGTCTACGTTCTTGCATCTATTTGTTGCGTCTGTCTCACTTTGTCTCGTTGCTTCGTTCGCTTTCTTTGTCACATGGTGTTCTATGATCGGGCTAATAGGAAGGGATAAGTTCTATCAATAAGAGAAGCGTTCTACTCTATTTCCTTCATGTTGTTAGAATGGTTGCGCTGGTGGAGATTCGGTCCTATAAGTTTCTCCGATGACTTCTTTTCAGCCACTCAGAGTAAACACGCTGTGCCTTCTTTTCTCGAACGCACAGTATTTCAAACGCTCAGCCGCATTCCTAACTTTCGCTCATTGCTCGCACTCGGTACAGTTACATACATCCTGTCTATAAAATCCTTGCGCGTGGTCACTTGTATTTCTACATGAACTCCAGATGTCATCCTGAAGGCCTGCATTCAATTTGCACTCAATTTCAAATGCTAAAAATATCCTACATATATATAAAATGAAAGTACTTATTTTATCATAGTATTTTGTATCGTTTAGATTTCTGTCGTTTATTTTACGTAAATGAATTTTACACTTTTTATATAATTATTTATAATAATATAAAGCTATTTGTAATTACATATAAGTAACATTTTTAGATGTTGAAGGCTTGTGTCTCCTATGTATCTGTTTTGTACGCCATGTATTGAACTTTTGGAAAATTGTTTGGAAGCATTGCGGAGATTTCAAAGGAACGTTTAGCTCAAAAATATCACATTAATAATTTGTTACGTTTGATTTATTTGTAGAGATGTGTAAATAGAAGAATTAGAACTGCAACGATTTACAAAGCTTTATTTTCGTTCGTTTCACTTTTCTGGTCTGTTATAATATAAACAAAAATAAAAAATATTTGGAAAGTTGAAATGTATTCAAATTTGTCATTATTTCTTTCATTAGTTTAATATTTTAGATGTGTTATTTATTAGTTATTTATCAGTTTAATTTTGTTGCAATTTTTTTTTTATATTTCATCTATGGAAAAGATACTTTCTGTTTTTATCTACTTTTACTTTTCACATTCTTTGGTTTAACATTGTTTTTGTGAAATAATTGTTCAATATCATACACGACGGAAGTATTTCTGGATTCAAATACCAAATGTGTAAGATACCAATTGCTTTTATTCTAGTTGTTGCTGATTTATTGCATTGTCAAGTCGTTCAGTAGTAACAACTATCAGATACGGATAACAATGTTTTCATTTATTGTTCTTATTCAAATGTTTATAAAAATTATTAAACTTCACAGAACATCAGTGTTCCAGATATAAATAATGTAGATTATTTTTTATTATTTTTACTATTTTATAAATTAGTTTAATAGCTAATATAATTAAAATAAAAATAATAAAAGCTTGTATTATTGAATAAAAACTTTCTATGTGAATTTTATTCTCATATCTTAAGGGATTATTTTTAAATTGTAATTAGAAATGTGAATTTTCTGCTAATTATATATTTAATTTTACATATTAACATAAAATAAGTGTTATTTTGAACTTGCTATTCCATAACTATTGAATTTATTTTAAAACTATTTTAAAGAGTGTTTACTAGTTAGGATTAATACACGAGTTTTCGAAAGCTATCGTAATATCGTTTATGTTTTAGAAATTGATTCTTTTCATATTACGACAAACTTCGTTAACTTATTCAAGATTTATTGAAGCTCAGAGCAGAAGAAAATTAAAGCAAATGAGGAAGAATGTGAATCATGACGTGAATTACAGCCATGAATACATGCATAAAGCATTATTCTGTAAGTATCCTGACGCCATCTCATTGTAATCTCATTTTCAATAGAAAAATCTTCAAATATAGGATGAAAATGGAAATTCAAAAATTGGTGAATAGTAAATTCGACATTATGCGATTAAAAGATTTATTATTATGCCTTAAACAGGAATATACATATATTATAATGTCTCGATTTTTAAAGAAAAATACTTAAAGGGAGTAAACTCGGATCAAATATAAACTAGAATCCAAAGGTTATATCATAAATGATATGTATAATTATTTTATATATGAAAAATAGTTATATCATAAATAATAAAATATGTTTCATATATATAAAGAAATTTATAATGGAAAAATTAAAATAAAGGCGTAATTAAAAAATAGTAAAATGTTGTCGATATAATAATATAAATACTTGAAAATAATTGACAATAACTAAATTACAAAAAATGTATTATTTTCGTATTACTTGGACACTGATGTTACAATAAAACCAATAAATCTCATCATTAATATGTGGATATGACATAACACGACATTTAAGGAAGACAAGGAGAATACATTCTTCCATAATTATTATGAATATAATTATGGGGGTCCTCCCCCATTGGAATTCTATTGTATCCTCATTGCTGCCATGAGGCCCCTTCGATCAGGTGGCTGCTTGGTGGGACGAAAGGAAAAGGAAGGGTGTATTTCGTCCTGAATCTGCTAGTGGACTCGTCAGTAAGGTTACCTAACAGTCCCTATCTTCGACGGGGAATACTAATGGAAGGTCAGAATTTGTATATAAAGGGTGTCCCAGCATTCACGCAAGAAGTAATAAACTAGATACTTACGACAGTGGATAAATCCTCCTTTGTTTCCAATTTCTTAAAAAATAAGCAAGAATTTACGGAACAAACGAATTTCAAGTGCACTCGAGAATATTGCATATTCGGAATGAGATATTTTTGATTTCATCTTTCTTCAAGAAAGTAAATATATTTCCGCTCTTACCCATTTCGAGATTCAAGATGAGAGTTTGCATTGTTAATATAAATTGTCCGTAATGACGTTTCCGACAGAATCAATATAAAGACAAATGTTCTTCATCGTATTCCCCTCCTTATTGCTTTAGCCAGTAATCGCTGATATTACTACATATTCTATGAGCATTAGCTTCTTCATAATACACTACAAGTAATTACATTTGGTCGATAAGCAGTTTTAAATATCATTTCAGTTGTAACAAAGTTTTGTTCTTAAGTTACTTTAAAAGTTTTGCCTCTGTTCCGGGCAAACTATTTTTCAGTGCGTAGTGGACGTTCGACTGTGATTCATTCTAATATCAAAGAAGATATTCTGTATGTACATTCTTATATAACTATATATACGATCGGATGTTAAAGAATTTCTAAGGTGAATATTTACGTGTCTTTTACCAGTAATGTACAATTATATTATTTGTAATATAATTTTTCAAATGACATTTAATTAAATTTAATTGAGGAATATTCATATTTTAAATTATATAACGTATAATTAAATTTTATTACGTTTTCCTAATCAAATAACATAGAAATAAACTTTATTTAATTTGTTTTTACTAAATAACATGCAAATAAATTTTATCTAACTTTTTGAAGTAAATAATATTTAATTAAATTTCAAATTTATTTATTTATCAGATTTATCAATCAGATTTATTTTCTATGTCACTATAATTATCTTACATAGTATTATTGAATATACAGAGGGTTAAATAGGACCTATATCACCATTTGCTTTTTGTTATTGCTTTTATCTTATTTACACGACGTCCGTTTGTGCTATTAACCTCATACTAATATCAAAGTGTGATATTATTTGTATTTAATAATAAGAATACGAGTGCAGGCGGAAGTATCATGCCTCAAAACTTCCACAGGTATTTAACAGATTTTCAACAGTGTTTCATTGAAAATTAAATTAGAAATGAAAAATATTATTCCTTTTTTTTGCCGAGTTATTTCTCCTTGTAAAATCACTATTTATCTGGGTATATATACCCCAATTTTTGTACTATGACATTCTTGCAATGTTTTAATGAATATAGAAAAAATATAGCGTTTTATTTAAATAGATATCAACGTTTCCAAATTTAAAAAAAAAAAGTAATTTTGGAATAATAATAAAATAATAAGTGTCTTTTATCGATTATGTGCTTGTACTCTGAAGAAATTTTTCAAAGAACTGTAAATATCGGTGATATTTAGGTCTTTCCATTTAAATGTCCCAGTCTGTACATGAGACCCGTGTATTGTTAACTTCTATGCATTATTAAGGTAAATTTGACTTGAAGAATACAAGTATTCTGTGCTTGTGATATTTATCGATTGGTAAAGCTTCGTTTGTTCGATTTTAGACAAAATATGCAAGTTTTAGTTCTTTCTTAACAGTTTCATTTTTAACAATCAATTTCTTTTTTTAAATATGTTAGGATTTCTAATTTGAAATGCCTCTTTGAAGCCGCTCATATGAAATGCTCGCTGATTGGTAGATACTTGAAAAGGCCTAGTTACCAATGAGTGTGTCTAGTGAGAATAGATCCGTTCCCTGTCATACAGCACATTTAGTGCGTGCTTTTTAAAAAGGAAATTATGAACATTGTGTAAATATTTAAATGATGCGAAATTTTCTAAAAAACGTATTCTTTTATCATTGGACAGATAGTTTCTTCTTAGGAAATTAATTCATTCTTAGGAAATTTCTAGGTTACTACATTTTTAAACGATTGAGAGTGAAGGATAAATTTTTTAAAATTTGATCTGAACTATTTTAAATATTTTATTAGGCTTGTATGTTAACCTTTCACGAACTTTTATTCTCTTTTATATATATTTACGGATTTTTTTATTATATAAAGATATATATTATGGTGTTGTACATAAAATGTATGTATAAATGTATGTATTTTATATATGCTAAATATATGATACATATTTATGGTGTAAAAGTATGTATAATTTATATACATCTACTCTATATAAATTCTTATTTGAAATATAATAATTTTTTATATAAAATAAAATATAATTATGTAGAATATCATATAACATAATGTATTTTTGCTATATAAATATTCTATATATAAATTATGGAATAGATTTATAATGAATCATTGCAAATAATAAATTGCAGGGAATTTTATAAATAAAATGATACGAACGAAAGTAATAAAAGAAATAAAGTTATTTTAACTGCAATATGTGACATTCGCCTGTAAAAGATTGATATATGGTCTATTAAAATAAGGGTTAAAATGATTAATTGATCACCCAACATTTTTTTAAATTTCGGTACCAAAAGATTTTCGACACCCAAAAATCGTAAACGTATCGTAAATTATGTCTAACATAATATTTCTGAAAAATATTATCGATGTTGTATGAAGAATTGTTGTATTGTGTAAAAGTGCACCGATTGCTTTGGTACAGTTTTCCAACGTTTCAACGTAATGTTCATTTAAACAATGCTCAAAAGTTAATACCTTTGAAATAAAATTGATATGTATTTATTCCTAATTATGAATACTATTTTGCAACTTTGAATGCACCTGAAATAAATTTAATATTTGTTTTCAAATATGAATATTATTTTATACTCTTAGATTAATTCAATACTTTTTGAATATATTTTATGCCAGATTGATTAATATTGTAATAATTATTATCGAACGAGCTAAACTTGTAGGGCCATTTGGATCCAAAACACAAATAATATTCGCAAAATATTAATATTAATGGCGGAGAAGAGTATCATTAGCCATCCAGTAGAAATTAGTCTTCGCATGATTGGCGCCTGGCCAAATTCTCCGTTTCGAATTTTGAAATATATTACCTGGATGCTAACGATGTCGACCTTCTTGATATTTCAATACTCCTACTGTATCACTCACATTAAAACAGACAGTTTGCCTGATTTATTAGATGGCTTAAGTCTTACGTTCTCCAATACTCTGCTTCTCCTGAAGTTTATGATCATTTGGTTCCACAAACGGTAAGATAAATTTTGATTATTTTTATTTAACTTTTTAATGAAATTTTTTTTTTATTGTAACAATATTAACCCTCTGCGGTCCGGACAGATTTCGTCAATCGCTCATTCGTTTAATATCGTTTACTTTGGAAAACATTTTTGAGCTTACTAACGCAACATACTTATGAATGGTTGGATGTATAAAATAAAAGTTTCAGATTTTGTAAACATTATTTTTTATTGTTTGCAGCTTATAATTTACCATTTATCAACCACCGGTTTTCTGCCACAGGTTTCGCATATATATGTAATCTCTCTTCTGCCACCAGGAATATTTCGATTTGAACATACTGTGCAATCTTTGTGTTTACGCTGCAGGTGCAGTGTAATTATATGTAATGTTCCATCTAATCGCTGTTTCTTGTCGCTGGACGATGGTCGTCCTGTTTTTGTTGTTGCACGCAAGTCCCCAACAAGTCTAAGCAAAAGTTCTTCTCTAAATTTTTTGTGGGAAATCTTCTGATTGCTCGAATTAACAGTGGATGCTTTGTACAAAACAAAAGCATTAACAATAGACGCTTGCAATTCCCAGAAATAGTTTTGCCTTATCTTAAACGCTGTGTCGAGTGACGCTCGACATAGGACCGCAAAGGGTTAATATCTAACATGTTAATTTATGCATAAAGCTATATGAGTGGGGATATTATTTTGCACAGAGTATTTGCCGAAACTTTGGCCTCAATGGCCGAGGACTGGAATAATTGTAAATCCGAATGGAATATGGAAGTAATGATACAGAAAGCTGCTTTATCCTATCGAATTGCGAGGATTATGTTTATAATGTTTACATGCAGTATCTCTGGATATACAGTGACTACACTTTTCGGCCCCGTGGACGACGTTCAAGTGTCAAATCCCACTGAGAAGAAATTTTTGTTAAGAATGGAATTTCCTTTCGAAGCGACAGTTTCACCGCTGTACGAAATTATTGTAACGATACAGATTATCGGTCAGTCGATATTTTCCTTGATGGCGGGAATGTCCATGGCTCTCATCGCGACGTTTGTGAGTTATTATTTCTTCCTTCTACTTCGTTATTATATATACTTTGCATTGTAAGGAAAAAGATGGTAATATGGACGCTGTTAATAAATTTCGACGTTGTTAGCTATTTGCACTCGAGCGGCACCTCTCACATGGAGAGTGCAAGTCCTTCGAGTCACCGATTTAATCGAAACTTTGTAGGTTTGTAGATTTTGTCATGCAGTTTAAGAATATATACCATTGTACCCGCCACTACTCGATAGTTTTTGAGATATTTACTAGATATTAACGTCTTCCAATTAATTTGCACTTCTTATTTACCATTTTTATGGCACAAAGCCTTCGAATTATTATTGTAGCAACCATCATTCTTACCCTCACCATCAGATGGATTCCGACTTCGAGGACTTTCTCGCAAGTCCTCAGAAAACGTCCAAATCCTATATATATAACTTCCCGTCCTTCCAATAGTATTTCAGTCTAAAGCAAGACCTGCTAGGGGCTACTTTTGCCTTGACCTTCGAGGGTGACGGATGTACCGATCGATCCTTCGCAGTCGAAGCCCTTAACCGTAAACGCTTATACCTGTGTTCGACAGTGAAAACACGTTCCATAGTGCATTAATAGAACACCATCCAGATAGACAACAACATATCAAAGAAACAAGGGAGTGATCTCTTGCAGTCAGTGGAGAGTGAACTAACAAAACCATCAGGGAGTAATATAATCATTGGGAAAAACAACGTCAACGAAGTGTTGAATATTATAAAGGAGAAAGGACTAACACAAAAGAGCATTATCAAGATTAATGCTCAAATAAATAACCCAGCTAAACTGAAAAGTTTAAAAATTCAGAAACCATTGCCAAATTTAATAATCAGAAAAGAATCATTACTATCGTCATGGAAATTGACAGACATGCTGCCAAACAAGAAAGTAGCCAGTACCGCTGCAACAAAGGAAGCAAGCGAGTGTGGAAAGACAGGATATAGTAAAGTCGTACTCACAAACTCGTTAAGTTAGCATCTTCTCTACTTTATTTGTCTGTTTGCACAGTACAAGGTTATTAGTGGAAAAGACCCTGACTAGTTAGTGGCTCAGGAAAGACTGAGCGAATCTTCCTCCGATTAGACGAGCTCTCCCCAAAAACGCGGGAGACACCCTGATTGGTTAACACCGAGTTCGGATCGTTAACCAATCAGGTATTTTAGGTGTAATTAATTGCGCTCCCTATTCCTTGTTGTGAAAATTTTTGGTGACGTAGGGGGATTTCCTCATGGGCCCGCGACCCGCGGCGCGGCTAAGGTTGCCTGCGGTACCTTGGTCCCTTTGAAGAATCCCCCGAGGCTTTATGGTACTCGTATGGACTGTTGAGGCCCGGACTGACTAAGTTCGAAGGTTAGCAAAACGTGCCGTCATAAAACCTTTGAATTTAGATTAAAATAAAAGACGGCTTTCTCAAAAACAGCTATGTAGCAACGCCTTCGATAAAACCTCTCGGCCCCCTTTTCCGCACGTCGAATGTTTCTTTGCATGTACGTGCCAAGGACCGCTACATGAGAAATCTGCGGCCCTGCAATACGATGAGCTGCTAACAATCATCGATAAATTAAACAAGACAGTGGAACTGTTCTCGAAACAACTTGAAGAAGAGAGAGCAAAGAACGGGGGAAAAAATCCCCGTCCTACGTCATTCAGCCACGCCGAGCCACCGAGCCAGGTAGCCAAGACGAAAGAAAACCCCGCAGCCCCAGAAAACAGCACGACATCGACGGAAGACAGGGACCAGTAGACGAAAGTCGACCCAAACAAAAGATCTCGCCCGAGGCAGCTTACGAGCCCAGTGAGACCAGCATAAATTACTCACTTTCCGTAATTCATTAATTTTTCACTGACGGAGCCCTTCTATCCTTTTCTATCCCCTCTCTGTCTTTGTCTATCACGTGACGAGCTCTTCGATGACCTCCTCGCCTATTCTATATTCCTATTACTTTTCCGGGCATATGGTCCAAAATCATAGATGGCGCTGGTCGAAATTGCACAATCAAAAACCACGTGACGCGTTGGCCGTGGGAAACAAAAGAATAAAAGGACATAAATGAGTATAACACATTTTTGTTCCTTCTCTTTACTCTCTTAACAGCTCAACGAACATGAAGTCACAGATCAAAATGGGTGATTTTGTTCTTGGTAAAAAGAAAATGAAACTGCGATGATTATATGCTAAAGTACTTTTTATTAACATTGAAAGTTTTACATATAAACGTTAATTGTTAACGACATAATAAACAATGACATATAGACAGAATCTGAGTAGACGTTCGTATCACAGACCATTGAAAAATTGTTTCGTAATACATATCACGTAATAATTATCATTATAATGACCATATATATATGTACAATATTTATAGATATATGATAAATGATTCCATTCAAATACATGAGTTATCCTAACAATTCTTGATATCTCTTATCGTGCATCTCCTCGGCTTTCTCTCGTGCTAAACCTTATAAGGAGTTCTTTATTCCCTATTCATTTTCCTTTATATCTTTATCATCTTCAACATCATCTATTTTATAACTTTCTACTTTCTTCGGTTCCTTTTTTGCGTCCTTCAATTTATTTTTTATCCTTTCCTTTATTTCCCTGAAAATATAAATATAAGATAGTCAATGAAAATTCTTACTTTCTATAACATAGTTATAATGTAAACAATAAACTAACTCTTTCTCTTTCTTTACAACTTCTATTTCTTCTTAAGTTTTTACTTCGTCGTCAATTTTCTAATCACTACAGCGGCCTTCCTTCCTTTTTTCATTTGCAAGTCCAGGTGGTTCAACAGCTGGTTATGAGCTTAATTTTGGATCAGTTAAATGATCATGAGTTGATTAGCCCTTACCACTAAACTTTTTACTTAATATAGCAGATTCTTCTTCATCTTCCTCTGCTTCTTCACCAAATGATAAAAGATTGAAATCTCTATTACAATATTTTTCATTACAAAGAATAATACTACTAGGGCTAAATTCTGCAAACATATATGATTTCTACTTTACTGCTGCTGTTTCAGTTTTTGAACTGTTCTTCATTTTCCTGTACTATAATTCTTGGTATAATATCAGATAAAGGATTGTTCAATATTTCAGTTTTTCTTATTTTTGGAGAATAAAGTAGTCTATCATTCTACAAAAAAGGGGAAATATTATATTTATATCACTTCTTGATATATTTTCTTGTAAACATTAAATTTACCTCATCTACAAGTGATTCTTCAAGTTTAAGCATGTTATATAGAGTTTGTCCAGTAACTTTACCAAAGATTGTATGTTTATTCTGCACATCTGGTGTAGAATGAAGAGTACAAAAACAATTGGGACCCAATGTCATCTTCTCCAGCATTAGCAACAGCAATTAAATCTTGTCGACAAAATCGTAATCTTGTACGAAAATCGTCCTATAACACATATATATAATAATTATTTTTGAATAAAAAAGGAATTCATTTCATTCTTAAATATAGTCTCACTTTAAATGGTTCTCCAGATATTTTACCACCTTCTCCTGTACCTGTGGGATCACCACCTTGTGCTATGAATCTTTTGATAATTCTATGAAATATAGTGTCATCCCAATAACCACCCATACATAATTGAAATGAATTGTATGAAATTTTTACATGCCTTTGGAGTTTCTTTTGCCCATAATTCTAAATCAATAACACCAATAATTGTTTTTATTGTGACCTAGTTATGACAAATATATTAGTTTGAATAATGTAAAACACTTTTAAAATCAAATTTATTACAATTTATTATTTATTATTGTAAATCAAACGGGGAAATCATTTAATATATTAATATAGAAATTTAGAAATTAAATATTGTATATCGGTTAAATTTAAAAAAATAGACATACAATCTATTGAAATATTATTAACTAATACCTATTACTTTACTCTTGGTCGCTAGCTCTTGCATATGAAAATTATTCCTGGCTGTAGTCTCCTATAATAAAAGAAATCCTTCGTCAATATTATTTCATATTAAATCTTTAGTCATTTATAAATCAGTCAACCAAATGGTTCTTTCCTTGAATAATCATCAGCAAGCAAGACATACCTTTAACCTCCTTTTAACATAGACTTTCTTGGCACAATTAAATCCATGTGCCACAGTTCCATTATTAATCCTGCTTTTATAGTTTCCAAGTTCCTATAGATATTTCTACACATTTGTGCTTTAATACAACATTTATACTCCGTATTCAATTTATCTTTAACCATTATAACTATTACCAATTGTTGATTCTCCATCTCTTTAATGGTCCTCAAATTTGTATGTTGATGACACATCACATCCTTCTCTGTTGATACACATGATGCGCTCTTCCTGTTTCTTAATGCAACATACTATGTGTTTCCTCTTCTCACTGCTCGCATTAGGACCTCTCCTTTCCTTTATATACCTCAACTCGAACATTCTGAAATATAACAGATTAGAGATGACCATTCACTTCAACCTTAATCTATTTTCAATATTTTGCTGTTACAAGATTACATCACCTAAATTAATTATATTCTTCTTTGTCTGCCCAAACCATCTTCCTTTTACGAATATTGCTTTGACCATCAAACATTTCTACGTCCTATGTCATATGGTTAGCTGATCTAGAATTCAATATACATATCGTAAATTACATATATGTATTACTGCTTCAATTTTTTCTCAGTATAAAATATAACTCTTGACCTCTATGGCTATATGCTGGAGCAATTCCATGAGTACAACATTTTTCTACGGTTACACATGCTTGTTCATTTCAACAGAATATTGCCTTCAACCTACTCTACGCAGATATTCCGAATAAACCTAATCCAAAAGCCTAATTTCAAAAATAGAAGCGAAAATTGGAAATCGCACATCACGACTAGACAGCCACTGACACATTCGGCATTATTTCTAGAAAACGCACGCTCGAAACAGAAAAAAAAATTCAATCCCATTAGAGAAAATTCCAATCTATGCTGGTATATAGAACAAACGTAATCAAAAAGCCTAATTTCGAAGATAGAGGAGAAAAAAGTCAATTGCGCAGCACGATTTCACAGCCACTGACACATTCGGCACTATTTCTCGAAACCGCACGCTCGAAACCGAAAAAAAGTATCCAATCCCAGTAGAGAAAATTCCACTCTACGCGAATATATAGAACAAACCTAATCCAAAAGCCAAATTCCGGAAAAAGAAGCCAATAAAGTCAATTGCGCAGCACGAGTTCACAGCCACTGACACATTCGGCACTATTTCTCGAAACCGCACGCTCGAAACCGAAAAAAAGTATCCAATCCCAGTAGAGAAAATTCCACTCTACGCGAATATATAGAACAAACCTAATCCAAAAGCCAAATTCCGGAAAAAGAAGCCAATAAAGTCAATTGCGCAGCACGAGTTCACAGCCACTGACACATTCGGCACTATTTCTCGAAACCGCACGCTCGAAACCGAAAAAAAGTATCCAATCCCAGTAGAGAAAATTCCACTCTACGCGAATATATAGAACAAACCTAATCCAAAAGCCAAATTCCGGAAAAAGAAGCCAATAAAGTCAATTGCGCAGCACGAGTTCACAGCCACTGACACATTCGGCACTATTTCTCGAAACCGCACGCTCGAAACCGAAAAAAAGTATCCAATCCCAGTAGAGAAAATTCCACTCTACGCGAATATATAGAACAAACCTAATCCAAAAGCCAAATTCCGGAAAAAGAAGCCAATAAAGTCAATTGCGCAGCACGAGTTCACAGCCACTGACACATTCGGCACTATTTCTCGAAACCGCACGCTCGAAACCGAAAAAAAGTATCCAATCCCAGTAGAGAAAATTCCACTCTACGCGAATATATAGAACAAACCTAATCCAAAAGCCAAATTCCGGAAAAAGAAGCCAATAAAGTCAATTGCGCAGCACGAGTTCACAGCCACTGACACATTCGGCACTATTTCTCGAAACCGCACGCTCGAAACCGAAAAAAAGTATCCAATCCCAGTAGAGAAAATTCCACTCTACGCGAATATATAGAACAAACCTAATCCAAAAGCCAAATTCCGGAAAAAGAAGCCAATAAAGTCAATTGCGCAGCACGAGTTCACAGCCACTGACACATTCGGCACTATTTCTCGAAACCGCACGCTCGAAACCGAAAAAAAGTATCCAATCCCAGTAGAGAAAATTCCACTCTACGCGAATATATAGAACAAACCTAATCCAAAAGCCAAATTCCGGAAAAAGAAGCCAATAAAGTCAATTGCGCAGCACGAGTTCACAGCCACTGACACATTCGGCACTATTTCTCGAAACCGCACGCTCGAAACCGAAAAAAAGTATCCAATCCCAGTAGAGAAAATTCCACTCTACGCGAATATATAGAACAAACCTAATCCAAAAGCCAAATTCCGGAAAAAGAAGCCAATAAAGTCAATTGCGCAGCACGAGTTCACAGCCACTGACACATTCGGCACTATTTCTCGAAACCGCACGCTCGAAACCGAAAAAAAGTATCCAATCCCAGTAGAGAAAATTCCACTCTACGCGAATATATAGAACAAACCTAATCCAAAAGCCAAATTCCGGAAAAAGAAGCCAATAAAGTCAATTGCGCAGCACGAGTTCACAGCCACTGACACATTCGGCACTATTTCTCGAAACCGCACGCTCGAAACCGAAAAAAAGTATCCAATCCCAGTAGAGAAAATTCCACTCTACGCGAATATATAGAACAAACCTAATCCAAAAGCCAAATTCCGGAAAAAGAAGCCAATAAAGTCAATTGCGCAGCACGATTTCACAGCCACTGACACATTCGGCACTATTTCTCGAAAACAAACACTCGAAACCGAAAAAAAGTATCCAATCGCGTTAGAGAAAATTCCACTCTACGCGAATATATAGAACAAACCTAATCCAAAAGCCAAATTCCGGAAAAAGAAGCCAATAAAGTCAATTGCGCAGCACGATTTCACAGCCACTGACACATTCGGCACTATTTCTCGAAAACAAACACTCGAAACCGAAAAAAAGTATCCAATCGCGTTAGAGAAAATTCCACTCTACGCGAATATATAGAACAAACCTAATCCAAAGGCCTAATTTCGGAAAAAGAAGCCAATAAATTCAATTGCGCAGCGCGATTTCTCAACTACTGACACATTCGGCACTATTTTTGGAAAACGCACACTCGAAACCGAAAAAAAGTATTCAATCCCGTTAAGGAAGAAATAACTCTACACTGATAGATAGAAGAATCCGAGTCCAAACCCTAATTTCTGAAATATATGCAAAAAATGTAAACCGTCTAGCACAACTTATATGGCACTTGTGCTTCCATCACTTTATTTCACATGTACTCCTTCAAGAGCGGAAAATAATTGGCTTAGTGTTTCGAGAACAACTTATGTGATGCAGTAGTAACGAAGTATTCTAATCCACAATCAAAATTTAGAATGTAATAGCGATAATACGTAGCTGTATTGCAATTGAACGTCAAGATCGAAGAAAAATTGAAAAAACTCTTAAAAAGCTATTTTATTCTATTCTATTCTATCCTCAAGCTAGTCTATTCAGTAATGTTGATCAAATATTCCAATGGGCAGTCGAAATCTAGAATCCCCTACAGCAGATTGTAACGGACAATACGGTAGTATTATAGGATCCCGCACTCACGCCACTTTATTTCCCACATGTATCGGTATACGATTTACACTATGTAACATCACTTTTTTTCACATGTATTATATTACCAGCGAAGAAATGTTCACAGTTAGTAATCTTGAACTTCGTAAAGTAATTAAAACGTCAATCAGCGATATCACTACTTCACGAAACGTTTTATGATTTAATGTTTCACTTTGACGCGTGAGAATATTCTACCATGTTACCGTTATGCCAGCTTACCGCCAACTGGAAGTTGGCTGCAGCCGGATATGCTAGGAATTTTTATAGCGGGAAAATGTTGCATCTTTGAAATAGCTATCTGATAAAGTATCGATGTAAAATATCAAACGATGTTTCTTATATTTGTTAATATCAACGAAGTAGATATAAATATAGTTTTGCTACAAAAAATTCCAAATTTCTATAATTAATGCATGAACTTGCATTATTAATTTCTCCTTTACACTAATGGATAGATGAACCATTATTATCTATGGCAATAGTTCTAACACTGTATGCAATAATGACCAATAATGATTTAAATAACAACGAATTCATGTCCATACTTATATTAGAATTATCACTAAGGCTGTACCTTTACGATGCAATTTTAAAAGTTGCAATTTTAAAACATGAAGTCACAGATGAAGATGAGTGATTTTGTTCTTGATAAAAAGAAAATGAAACTGCAATGGTTATATGCTTAGGTACTTTTTATTCACGTTGAAATTTTCACATATACACGTTAATTGTTAACAACAATAAGCAATGACATATAGACATTAGAATCTGAGTAAATGTCCGTATCACCGCTGGGAGAAAAAAATGTTTCGTAATACATATTACATAATAATTAACATTATAATGACCATATATATATGTATATGTAACAATATTTATAAACATATATAATACGCTACATCTCCTCGGCTTTCTCTCGTGCTAAACCTCATAAGCAGTTCTTTATTCCCTATTTATTTTCCTTTATATCTTTATCATCTTCAACATCATCTATTTTATAATTATCTAATTTTTTCGGTTCCTTTTTTGCATCTCTCAATTTACTTTTTATCCTTTTCTTCATTACTCTGAAAATATAAATATAATACAGTCAATAAAAATTACTACTTTCTATAACATAGTTGTGATGTAAACAATAAGCTAACTCTCTTTCTTTATGACTTCTAATTCTTCTCGAGTTTTTAATTCTTCGTCACTTTCCTAATTGCTGCTGCCTTCCTTGTTTTTTTAATTGCAAGTCTAGATGGTTCAACAGCTGGTTGTGAGCTTAATCTTGAATCACTTAAATGATTATGAGCTGATTTACCCTCACCACTAAACTTTTTATTTAATACCACAGATTTTTCTACATCTTTCTCTGCTTCTTCGCCAAATGTTAAAAGATTGAAATTTCTGTAACAAAATTTTTCATTGCAAAGAATAATACTATCATGGCTAAATGCTACAAACATATATGATTTTTACTTTCCTCCTGCTGTTTTAATTTCTGAACTGTCCTTTGCTCCTTTACATTCCTGTACTATTATTCTTAGTATAATATCAGAAAATTGACTGTTCAATATTATAGTTTTTAACAATCTTGGAGGATACAGTAGTCCATCATTCTACAAAAAAGAGGAAATATGATATTTATATCATTCCTTGATATATTTTCTTGTAAACATTAAATTTACCTCATCTACTAGTGCTGCTTCAAGTTTAAGCATGTTATATATATTTTCTGCAGTAACTTTACCAAATATTGTATGTTTATTCTGCACATCTGGTGTAGAATTAAGAGTACAAAGAAAATTGGGAACCATTGTCATCTTTCCCAGCATTGGCCACAGCAATTAAATCTCGTCGACAAAACCGTAAACTTGTATGAAATTCGTCTTAAAACACATATATCTAATAATTATTTTTCAATAAAAAAGCAATTCATTTTATTTTTAAATATACTCTCACTTTAAATAGTTCTCTATATATTTTACCACATTCTCCTGTACCTGTGGG
>NW_016908693.1:36729-44319 GCF_001483705.2 Eufriesea mexicana | reverse complement strand
AAATATATTAGTTTGATTAATGTAAAATACTTATAAAATCAAATTTATTAAAATTTATTATTTATTATTGTAATTCAAATTAGAAATTATTTAATATATTAATACAGAAATTTAGAAAGTTAATATTGTATATCTGTTGAATTTTTAAAAACAGATACACAATTCATTGAAATATTATAAAATAATACTTACTTCATACATAGTTGGTGGCCCTTGTATATAAATACTACTCATGTTTGTAAGTCTCCTATAATAAAAAAATCCTTCATCAATAATGTTTCATATTAAATCTTTAGTTATTTATAAATCAGTCAACCAAATGGTTCTTTTCTCGAATAATCATACCTTTTACCTCCTTTTGACATTGCTTTTATTGGTCCAATGAAGTCCATGATGTGCTACAGCACCATTATAATTGCTTCTTTTATAGTTTCCAAGTTCCTATAGATATTACTAGAGATTTTTGCCTTAATACAACATTTACACTCTATATTCAATTTAACTTTACCTTTCATAACTATTACCAACTGTTGATTCTCCATCTCTTTAATGGTCCTCAAATTTTTATGTTGATGACACATCACATCCTTCTCTGTTGATAGATATGTTGCCCCTTTCCTGTTTCTTGATTCCGCATAATATGCGTTTCCTCTTCTCACTCCTTTTATTCGAACCATGCTCTTTTCATTATGTACCTCAGCTCGATCATTCTGAAACTTAACACATTAGCAATGATCATTGACTTTGACCACTGATATTAATATTCATTTAGATCAGGAATAGAACCTACCTTTCAGTCTCACTGTATTCTCCATATCTTGTTGTTATAAGAGACCATCACCTAAATTAATTGTATTCCTTTTTGTCTGCCCAAACTACCTCCATTTTCTGAACCCTTATTTGACCATCAAAGATTTCTATCCTGTTTGTTATGTTGTTAGCTGACCTAGAATACAATACTTATATCATAACATATTTGTATTACCGCATCAATTTTTTCTCGCTATAAAATATAATTCTTGGCACTTAATGACTCTAAGCTGGTGATATTCCATGAGTCCAATATTTTTCTATTGTTGCACGTGCCTGTTTATTTCAACAAAATATTTTCTTCTCATAAAAAAGCTCTGCTTTCACTAATGAAAGGTGGAAAAACAATGGTTCATAAATTACACTATTTAATTACAACTAAAGGTTATGTTGATACAAATACTTACATTCCTTTCGTGATGCAGGCACACCAGCATGGACACAACAATGCTTCCGGCGTTTGTTTGCAATTTTTTCTCATTTTCCATGCACTCTCCTGTTCACTTGGAGAAAAATTAACAAATCAGTCAATTTCTGTGATTAATTTATGAAATTTTATAATTGTGTTCTAATGGCGTACCTTTGCATATTTGTCGTCTGTCAGATAAAGAAATGAATGCTGATTGTCTAATGAAAACTGTTGTTTGAGCTGAATTTATTAAAGAATGTAGAAAACTTTATAATTTGATTTATTAAAATATATTTAAATATATTAGAAGGATATAACTAGAGTTAGTAAACTGACATCAGAGTCATCTATATTCTTGTTGCGGAACTCGAGCTTCGTGTCTAAAATCATAGATGGCTCTGATGTCAGTTTACTAACTATGGTTATATGCTCCAAATATATTTTAATAAATCAAATCGGCAGTGGAAAATTCATTAATTACTCAATATCTGTGATTAATTTATGAACTTTTATAATTGCATCGTACAGGCTGATCCTTCAAGAACTTTCCAATATATTTTTCGATATAAATTTGTCCCTAATTAAATAATTATTAATGATTATTCTACGCAGTGTTTGAATTGTTGTCGAAGACGCCATTGGTTTTTCATTAATTGCTATCGTTTACGCAGTTAATTTATGAAACTTTATGCACTCGTTAGAAAGACAATACTCGTGCAAATCTTCTCATATAACTTTTGATCATATTTTGCTTCCAGTTTCTTTTAGTATTATATATTTTCACGGACGAGAGTGGTGGTCTTCGTTACGAAATCATGGACGCCATCAAGCAATAATTAATAACTAACAAATTAGCATTAAATTCTTTACGAAAATTATATAAGTATGTTGCTTGAAGTTCCAGCTTTGCAATGAAATTATAAAAGTTTATAAATTAATTATGGAAAGTGTGTAATTTATTAATTTTTCACTGTCGGAGCCCTTCTATGATTTTCTACCCCCTCTTTGTCTTTGTCTGTCAGGTGACGAGCTCTTCGACGACCTCCTTGCCTATTCTATATGCCTATTACTTTTCCGAGCATATGGTCCAAAATCATAGATAGCGCTGATCGCAGGCGGTAAAATTTGTATTTATTCGGCAGTAGAAAATGAATAAACTTCCAAGTTTCTGTAATTAATTCTTGAACATTTGTAGCTGCACAGCAAAGTTGCAATTATAGGCAACATTCTTGTACAATGTTTAATTTAATAATTAATACTTACATGAGATAGGTTTTGTATTTCCTATAGTAAATATGATTACTATAAAAAAGTATTTTTCTTGCATAATATTCTTATTATTTTGTAATAAATATATACTTGCATAAGAAAGCGTGAAAAATAAATTTTTTTATTAAGAAATTTTATTTAAAATTGTTTATTTACAATGTTTTCATAAACGAAAAATGAACACAAAATAAAGAATAGATGAAAAAACTAACAAACTATGGGGACGGGAATCGAATCATTGTCCTTCGGCATAAGAATGTTAAACTATGGCCGTTAGGCTTCGATTCTACTTATATAATGCTAGAAATAAATGTATAATTATGGCAGTAATAAAACTTTAATCGTAAATATTTCATAAACTGTTGAGTAGTTGCCGCTATAATGATATATTTGCTTAAACTGCATGATGATTTCTACAAACCTGCAAAGTTTAATCGGTGTCCCGATTGTGAGTTATCATTTGTAACCTTTTTGTACGTTTTGATTTTTCTGCATGTATAATTTTGTATATATATCTGGTGCAATAAATGTGTGTTATGAAAAAAAAAAAAAGGGCCTGCTAGGGTAGTCTTATTGATGAGTCCGCTAGCAGGACCGGAACGAAACGCATCCCTTCCCTTTCCTTTCGTCCCTCCTAGCTACCCCAGCAACGAGGCTCCCTGTGACCAGCTGGAAGTGAGGACCCCCCACACTATGTTTCTGTAAGGAAAAGATGGCTGATTGCAAAGGGTTAATAAATAACTGTACAGTTTTTCCACCGTTTCCACTGACTACTATTCCTTTTCTTTATAACCCCTTAATTAAAACCATTTTAAATGTAGATACATAAGTATGTGTCCTCCAAATCATATAATGTTACATACAATTAACTCGTAAATCGTGGTTAATAAATTAATATTCTGGAAAATTTGATATGCTTTCGAACAATCGTACAATATACAGGCTTATTTTAGTGTATCGAATTCATCCCTCAAATTATGCTTACACGTTTTGAAACAGTCTGTATTTTATCTCACATTGATTATTATTAAAAATATTATGATGTTTTCTACTATCCTGAAATATTCACTGAAATGTAATTTTTCATTGTATCTATTTTATTTTGAAAAAAATGTGTCATATAGATTATAGTAAACATAATACTAAAACGTTATTTTTAGGTACTCCACATAGCCAGTCAGATCGACATGGTCTGTGAAAGATTAAGGGATATTTTTAACCATAACAACGAACTACAATTACGTGTTAGAATCATAAAAAATATCATAGCCAAGCACCAAAGAATTATAAATTTATCTGCAAATGTTGAGACTGTTTTCACCATTATATCATTGTTACAGTTCTTTTTTAACATTTTAGTTCTCTGTTTCGTGAGCTTTATTCTCGTGACAGTAAGTAAAATTAATTATTAATGTTATAGAACGGTAGGAATTAATCAATTTTGGATCTGATTGGCAATGAAAAATTGTTTGCAATATAAATTGTTAGTTGTTACCTCTGCATAACAACAATTTTATGATTTTTCAATTAATATTAATTGCTATAGTGTCTGTTAACTATTTGAACGATTATTTTCTCAATGAATCACTATTCGAAGAACGAAGAAAAAATTTATGTGCATTTTTGTATAATTTTTCCATCACTTTCCGAATATATAATTATGTGTTTTCAACTCTTTAACGCTAAATTTATCATAACCAATCATTTGGCCGGACTACAAGTGACTAATTATGGTAGACGAAATAGGTTACAGATGAATATCAAAAGAAGCGACAAAAAAGGAAATGAATAATGCAAAATTGATTATACATTACGTATTATTTATAATTATTTATAATATAATATTTATAATATTTCGTATTGTAAAAGAAGTCTTGAAGCAAAGTGACAAACCAAGAGGATGATGTTAAATATCCGACTGTTAGTTAAAAGTTTAACCAGTTAGCTGTCGCGCCCCATTTTGAGAGCGCGCACCCATATGTGTCGCGAAAATCGAGCGATGACGAGTATACTCGTCATTCACGGAGTAAATGTCACTGTTAAAATATTGGATCAAAAAGATGAGTTTATTTTATAAAATTGACAATTTTATTACTAATATTTACTTATTTGGTTAGCATTTGTTCTCTTATTGGTTAGCTTTTATGGATATCTATGAAATTTAGTGACCGTCAAAGAATAGCTAGGTAACTACGAGCCAGCAGCCATCATTGGGTTCAGTGCCTGGTCAGCGTCACGCATTTGTCCCGTGGTGAACCATCCCTGAAGGAACCCTATCATAAATCAGCTTTCCGACTTTTGCTTTTGCCCCTTTTACGCTGACATCTAAAAAACGTTATCATCGCGCATAAATAAATTCGTTATGCGAACTGATAAGCTGTTTCAGCCGGTGCATTCGGGGACGCATGAGTTCGTTTTAAATTATTCATATTTTTTATTCGTTTGTTTTATTCCGGCCTGGCCTCGAAATATTCTAAATATCTTGAAATTTGAGAATATGTTTTATTTTCCCAAAAGTTACAATTTAAATAGCCAATTGTCGCTACTTTTTACGCATGACGAGTATACTCGTCGTGACACAAAATCCTGCCACTTCTCCATGACGAGTATACTCGTCAGTCACAGCTAACTGGTTAAAAATGAAAATTTTGCTATTGAAGGTTTAATAAAAATTATAAAAACATACATTCTTAAATTTATTTGCTGGTAGCCAGGTCCTAAACTGATACAGTTAGTCTCCTATAACGCGGTATTTTTATAACGTGATTTCCATATAACGCGATGCGAAAATTGGGACAGTTCTTCTATAACGCGGTCTCCTTGTAACACGTTTTCCGTACAAGAACATTCCAATAACTCAAATGTCTTGAAAAATTTATCTATGGTAGCACTTATTCGATGTGTTACATTAATAAAACAATCTAATTGTGGTATCCTCAATGTATGAAAAATATGGTAAGAATGTCTGAATTCTGATCAGACTGAAACGGTTTCATAAAAGTGTTTGAGAATAAAACATTTGTTTCAGAAATAAATATAAATAAGAAGAAATATGGAATAACATTAATAGATAGGAGAACTTGTGATAAAAAATATTTTAATAAGAGCATTGATAAGCGTCCGAAAGATAATTATATAAAACAAAGTAATGAACCGTTTAACTTTAACACGTTAGAATCCTATTTTAAATTAGGATGCATATCTGATATGTATCAAATTAAGTTTCCTTGTTAGAAACAATTTTTTTAGTTTATAAATTTACTATATTAATTATTTAAGTTTAACAGAAATAATAACAGTAAATTATGTGGATATTATAACAATATCATAACTTCATAATAATCACGTTTTATAGTTGAAATCCAAAATATTTGATCAAATCAGGATATTTTGTTTCGGTATTACAGTATTTTATTTTAATTAAATTCAAAATAAAAACATTTGTTAAGAATATTTTAGATACGGAAAAGATTTGTTTCAGTTGCACAACTTTTTTAGTTTATAATTTTATTATACGAACTATGTATTCGATAAACCTAAATTCAAATATGTACAAATCTACATATTCATTGCCATTTCTATCGTAAAATTTTATTTATTAATCGTATCAGTGGCAACTTGAAACTTTGTGAGTGCAATTTTTATATAGGTCTGATTTATGTACAATTTATTTATTTCTGTGATTCCATATAACGCGGCACGAATTCATTCGTTTGCATTATTTCTGAGTTTTTTATAGAGCGATTCCTGTATAGCACGACAGTGGTTTCCACATAACGCGGTATAAATTAATTTGATTCGTCTTATTACTATGTTTATCATAACGCGGTTCACGTGGAACGCATTTCCTGATTTCAATTAATTCTGATTTTCCTATAACACTGTTTCCATATAACGCGGTACGCGTTATAGGAGACTGTACCATTTTAATTACCGCGAAACGTTTAATGTTTATTTTTAATGTTATAGTCAATAAACAATGGCCAAGCAACTGCTGCGATAGCAAAATGTTTCCCTTACTATATAGTTGTCAATCTGGAGGCACTCATTCTTTGTTACACTGGTGAATACCTTTCTACGAAAGTAAGTTGATCACATAAACAACATTTTACAGGTATTATTAATTAATTTTCTATTATTAACACAAAGATTTTTCTTCGTTTTCATTATCATTTTAACTTTCTTCTTTTTTTTTATAGAGTGAGAACATTGGTTGTATTGCATACAATTCTGATTGGTATGAATTGACTATTTATGAAATTCGTGCTATTTTCTTGTTAATATTACGTTCTCAAAAGCCTCTAACTCTTACAATTGGGAAATTCATGAATCTCTCTTTAGAAACATTTGCTGATGTAAGAACTTTTTATGCTTCTATAACAATATTAAAATAAGTCATTTTTAATTACTTAATATTATTGAATGCTTAATATTTGCCGCGTCACGATTGAATTCTTTCGGGAATCCTGGTGGTTTGTAGAGCCACCTCGCCACGATTTGTCAATGTTGCTCGCTGAGTAGGGTAGGGTATATTCGCGGGTACGAATTGAAGCTAAGATGTAGTTAAGTGATAGACTACAGTCGAACACAGACTGTAACAACGTCTAATAAGAGATCTAAAGAAGTCGAACGATAGACAAACAGACAACGTTAGGGTTGAAAGATAGAAGAACGACTGACTTCTAGTAGTTGAACTGAAGAAGAAAGAAAATTAATAAGAGAAAGCGTCCCTGAACCGAAGACGCTGGTGGAGGAACCGCTTCCTACAGAGTGGCGTGACAAAAGTGACCATTTCTGGAAAATATCTCTTGCGGTCCCAGGACCGAACATCCCTAGTTAACCCCTTAACTACTGTGGGCGTATATACGCGCTCAGAAATTTTGCTTTTGTGACATGGAAGGCGCATATAAGTGCTCAACACAGTTTGCTTTTGTAACACGGAGGGTGCATATAAGCGCTCAACACAGTTTGCTTTTCTGACACGGAGGGCGCATCTCTACCCAAAATTTTTCCGTTCTCGGCGGACATGGTAAATGAATTCCTACCCGTGTGGTAGGAATAGGTGTCGTAGTCAGAGGGTTAAGTGGAGGACTATTTATGTC
>NW_016908693.1:7350-36706 GCF_001483705.2 Eufriesea mexicana | reverse complement strand
ATTCCTTGATTCGTATACACTCGTTATCACCTAATCACCACTTGGGTAATCCCTAGCAAGGATCAATAAATCACCCATAAGACGATAAGCATAAGGACCTAAATTATTTAAACATCCACCACCACTGAAAGACGTCGAAGCTAATACACATCCTCGATATTATTCACAACAAATAGGAAGACACACAACCACCACTTACATTTCGCACCAACTAATTGGTATACATACAAAACTTATAAACTACCGAGACAGCAGTCACGAGAGAGTTCTTCTAAAAATCCCAAGAAGACAAGACAAGTATCACGACCAGACAGTCAAGACAGACCCACGACAATCAACTTATTGTTAGCGTGAGAGATTGTCACACATCAGAGCTCTTTAGTTCACCCCTAACCAGGTCTAGCTGTATTAACACTTTACCGATTGCTAGCGATTCAACAGCATTCTCACATCTGACCGGCCGTTCATTGTCAGCCGCAGATTCTCTCTGGCGCACCCTATATAAAACTACTCCAGTATAAAAATGTGGGAGCTTACAAAGTAACTCAGCTGACGTAACTGAGCAACCTTAATACTAAATAACAAATTACTGTTCATATAATGATGACTGTTGTAATGATAATGGCAACCGATTAATAGGCTGACTGACACGCCGAAATCACATGTTTCCCCCAGGACTAGCTAGGTACGAGATTTGTTCTAATATTTTTTTAATGTTCTAATAACAAATTTTTAATCTTTCAATGTGTGGGCAACTTTCACCGCGGCCCATTGTCTTCCGGCGGGAGATAGCTCTTCGTTGGAGTCCTAGGAAGGCCCAAGGACAACATCCACAGATGAGGATGCTAGACACCAAGCTGGGGCGTCTGGACTGGAGCTCAGCGGAAGAGGCTACTGGCACGCGAAGACAAGGCGACGGAGAGGCGACACGCCCTATAAAACAGCGAGGGATGCGTTTTCGGGGCACTATCCGACCAGAGCACGAAGAGAATAAAGAAGTTACTCAGAAGCACAGAGCCTAGTTTTACTAAAATCCTTCCTACGAATAGGGCACTTTTTATTTCAAAGTATCTTCTAATTAGCGGTTATATTGAAAATGCACTAACTGTCAATTTTCATTTAATATTGTTTAATGTAGTTCAAGTAGTTCAAGCACTTCGATCACCAATGACCACCGTGGCGTCACAGGAGAAACCGTGGCCAGTCATATATGACCTACGTGGCAGTCAAAGTGTTAATAGGCTATCGGTCAGTAAAGTGTTAATTTAGAGTAGTTCGTATCCCAGTAACATTGTCGTATCTGTGTAAACGGGCCTTACAACGAAATTCCCACCGTCAGAATTACAGGGTTCGGGTCGCAACGATATCCGTTTATGAGCCCTTAGCTCGCCGAGGTCTAAGGGCACGCAGATTTGTGTTGATATCTGCAGGCCCACTGCCAGACAAATCCCAAGTGCCGCTACCCAACTTTGCCAAATTAGAGTTGAACTGCTTCGTCTGTTTGGGACCATTCGAAGCAATAAACAGGAAGTTTTCTAAAGTTTCAAAATGACGATATGATAAATTAGAAAATTCCGATGATCCTGTTTTTCCGGCATTCGGGATTCGACGTTGTAACCGGCTTCTCCAGGCCTGTCTCTGTTCCACGTATCACGCCTTTGCTCGACGGATCAGTATTAATTTTTAAGTTTAATAAATATATGTAGAATAGAAAAGAAGATGAAGGAATAGGGAAATTGCACACACAGAGATAACTTTGTCCCTGGTTAACATAAATAATAATTTACAATTAGATGCAAAAGGATGAGCTTATTATAATTCTAAGGCTAATTTCACAATATAATAACACTGATATTAGTTCAACAAATTAGGCTTTTAAATGACACCTCGTGTTAGGTGTGTTAGTCGTGGATATTATATTTAAATGAAAAATATTATATATTTATTAAATAATTGTTCGTGGTGGATGAAATTTAATAACAATAAGAACAATTCTTTATTTAATTAGAGAGATTATAAAACACAAATATAACGTTTAAATATAATTAATTTCTCACAATTACTCTATCACAGGACTCAATTGCAACTAACGTATCCCAAATCACTCTCTCTTTTTCTTTCTTCTTCATACATTACATTGACATACACAATTCACACACACCTCGATCATTACACGCATACTCATTTATCATAATAACCTGAATTCATTACATATTGGAATCCCATGCATACTTGTTCCACTCATCCCAACACATATATACTTAAAAATCTATGTAACCACTACCACAATAATATCATAACTTACGGTAAAAATTAACGATGAAATATAACTAATTACGTTTATACTTTCTTACGTCACTCGTACACACGTTTGCTCTCAATCAATTCTAGATTGTAACTTGTGGATAGAAATGGAAACCAATTTCTTGTACGTTTTTTAACAGTTAACAAATTAATATATTTATATAATAAAATTTAAATTATGACATCAATTCGCAATATAATATTTTAAACAAAAAGATTCACGCTATCTAGAAAATTCTTCTCTATCTCTCCCTCTCTCGCAGTCTTATTAACACATGCTTACTCTTTCATGATTCTCACGTAATTGTTTCATTCTGACACATTCTTCTAAACATTTTCAACCATTACCACACGGTGACCCGAGATAACAACGACGTTTAGCTACAATATACAATAAACAAATAAACATAGAAAGTACCGTATATAAAGTATAAAGTACGAGCATCGAGTTGCTCAGAATTTAGGACCTGACTTCTAGAAGACCGTAACAGATCTTCTAAGACGGTTACTTATTACATATTAAAATTCTCGCTAACAATCATCTGAAACTTAGGTACTAGCTATTAGTATAATCAGGACATTAAACGCTAAAAACATCCCTTCTTAGGATTCGTCAGCCTGCGATACTATAACATATATTTTTTCTTACTTCATTTGATAAATTTTGATATATATTTCTATTTAATTTGTTGAAATTAGAATAATAATTAATAATATTAAAACAATATTATCGTAATAATGTATTTCTATACTGTGTATTCTATGTTATAGATGTTGAAAGCTTCTGCCTCATATGTCTCGGTATTATACGCAATGGACTGAAACACCTAAAACATATTATGGTTGCAAAAGGTTACTATGGGATATTCTCAAATTACAATTAATATTGCAATACGAGGAAATAATCGACTCAGAGTTTGGTAAACATAATGTTACTGAAATATGTACACATGTTATGATATTTAATAGAAAATTTTTATTAAAAATTTAATTAATTTTTTATAATTTCCAGAAAATACAATGTCATTTAACCATTTTCTAAGATCAAAAGTATTCTATGTATTTAGTGTGTAAACGTATATATAATTCGATTCCTTAAAATTAATTGTATTTTTTTCAGACTTCATTTATTATATTTGTTATAATTTTGCATACTCTTAATAGATTTCTGCAGGATACCAAAAGAAATCGCGAATCGGCTATTGTCAACAAAAACAAATTGTAAACCGATCGATATCTTCTAGAAGCAAATCGAAAAGTTATTCTATATAACAAAATTAAGTTGCGTGGCTCCTCTACGGGGAGGTGAAGCGTAAGTTAAGGAAAGCATAAAAGCGTGGTTTTTGACAACCAAAACAGAGTCCTTAGAAATCGGTTGTGACCAGCACAAGCGTGAGTAGCTTGGTGTTGGAAAGAGAGTTTTAAAAGAGTGCGTCTTTGTGTGTTTTCGTATCTTGGTGTTCTTTCCTAAGTTAAATCAGTTTACGAGTTTTAAGCTTGTGTTATTGTGTTCCTTTTCTTTCGTCAATTTTTGGTGTCTCAAGACCAGCTTTCGCCATCCTACATTTCGGAAATAGAAAATATGTTTTTTATGATTCTTGCGAAAACTTAATTTTATTATTATCTTATATCGTGTTTTAATAACATAATTTAATCATATAAGCAAATAAAAGGCCATCACACTTGTGCTCTTGTTATTCACATATTAATGAAATATTCACAGAATAATGCTTTCTGTGATATATATATTGTGCTTCCATATTAATAGAATAATAGTAATATTATGTGTTTGGGAAACGTTCTTAAGTGCACTTCACTGCAATTCATCTGTAATTCACGAGTCAACAGTTAAGCTAAGGTAATAATTTATTACTAGTGGAATTAAAATATCATAAGTCAGATATTTGAAGTGCTCTGTTTTGTGAAAAAGTTGCCAATTTTAGATGTATAGTATAGCAATTGAAATTGTAATTTGTAGCGATTGAAATAATCTATATTAATTATTTAAGTTTAACGAACATAATAATGGTAACGGTAAGGGTAACAAAAATGGTAAATTATGTAGATATTATAATGTATATAATAACTTCATAATAGTCTAAGGACTTGTCATGCTTTACAGTTGAAAGCCAGAATATTTGATCAAATCAGGATATTTTGTTTCGGTATTACAGTATTTTATTTTAATTAAATTCAAAATAAAAACATTTGTTAAGAATATTTTAGATACGGAAAAGATTTGTTTCAGTTGCACAACTTTTTTAGTTTATAATTTTATTATACGAACTATGTATTCGATAAACCTAAATTCAAATATGTACAAATCTACATTTTCATTGCCATTTCTATCGTAAAATTTTATTTATTAACCGTATCAGTAGCAACTTGAAACTTTGAGAGTGCAATTTTTATATAGGTCTGATTTATGTGCAATTTATTTATTTCTGTGATTCCATATAACGCGGCACGAATTCATTCGTTTGCATTATTTCTGAGTTTTTTATAGAGCGATTCCTGTATAGCACGACAGTGGTTTCCACATAACGCGGTATAAATTAATTTGATTCGTCTTATTACTATGTTTATCATAACGCGGTTCACGTGGAACGCATTTCCTGATTTCAATTAATTCTGATTTTCCTATAACACTGTTTCCATATAACGTGGTACGAATTAATCGCGTTATAGGAGACTGTACCATTTTAATTACCGCGAAACGTTTAATGTTTATTTTTAATGTTATAGTCAATAAACAATGGCCAAGCAACTGCTGCGATAGTAAAATGTTTCCCTTACTATATAGTTGTCAATCTGGAGGCACTCATATGACGTAGTAGGAATTAATCGCATTATAGAGTTGTTATAGACTTGTACTCTCAACGGATTTATCCGTCAGCCGAATGTCTAACGAAAGTCTATTACTATTAAGCTTATCTTACTAAATTGCTCCATACAAGATTTCATTGTAGCAATAGCTGGTACAAAGACAATATCCGATCCCTTCTTTGACATTAACATTAAACAAATATGCGTGCAATTGTCCGCTTTATTAATAAGTACTGAAAATTAATTGAAAGTCACGAAATTAATTGAAAATCACATAATTTATTGAATGTTGAGAACTGAAATTGGCAAATAACGAGAAAAATTGACAGTTAGACTGTAAGGCTTGGAGGCTGTAAAGTGTATTATTTGGAAAACACAGCCTGAACTTCTAGAGCAGCCAAATCTCACTTTCCAGGATGGGAATTTAGAACGAAAAGGTGGATACAGTCAAATTCAGTGTGATTGGTTAGATTAGATTACCCATTGAACAGTCACAAAGGACTGACTTGTTCCAACGACTGTGATCAGGTCATTTCTCATATCCGAGTCCATAATTAAACCAATAAACAGTTTTCGACGAGAATAATTCATATTTATATTTTTCAGTCCAGGAACTTGAGAGCTGTTCTAGTTACAACAATTTCTTTATTCCTCGAAATTAAGTTAACCTCTTCCCGTGTCATTTAGCTCGTCAAAATTCGGGCCCAAACTGTCGACGTCAACGCGCAGTAAACAGATCAGATTGATGCTCGAAAACAGTCGCAATACGTGCCGAAATGTAAAGACGTGTTATATAGCCAGTTTTACGCGACTCTGCTGTTGTGGAAGTAAACTCTAATCCTTTTCCTTTTATAAATATTATAAATATATTATACTTTATAATAGATGACAGCTTCAAAACTATATTTAGAAAAATGTTCTATTCTCGAGTTCGGTTCGGTTCGTGATATTCATGTTTGGACCAAAATCTTCATCACGAGTCAGACTCGTTATTGTACGGGAAGGGGTTAATTTGCAGTTTAATATCTGTAAAAATGTGAAATAAGCGATCTTCTTGTTGTAACAAGTTTGTCTATGTTCAAACGAATATCACGAAAATATTAGATGGGAATTAGGTTTGAAGTTAACTATACTTGCTGCTCTGATTAGTAACTTGCGTTACAAGGGATTATAAACCAACTATAACGTATAAAATTAGACTTAATCAAAAACACACTGTGTCTATACAGAATTACATCTCATTGTAGTTTAGTTTCTACTAGAAAAATTATAATATTAAATACTTTTTGTTGTAAATGTCCAAAATTTTTCTTAATTCTTGAATACACCAATATAGATTACATCGGGTTAACTAAGCACTATCTATTTACTGCTCATCCTTGAGATTTTGTCACGCAACTGTCAAATATTAGACACTGCTATTTTCAATCACTTTTCGAAACACTTTAAAGCTTCTAAAATACATCCACAACGACACCTTTATCCGTGTCGTCTTCCTTAAGAGCGTTAAGCTGTTTTTCCATATAATATTGCACTGCTATTAGTTATTTACATTGCTTTCATATTATTGTATTTCTACTGGACGAAAACTTCTGATTTTCTTCAACTTCTACCAAATGCAATCTAATATGCACTTTTACTTCCTACATTTGTTTCGATACTTCCCTGTGGAAACCAGCCGTTGTTATAACAAAGTTGAAATTATATTATTAACAAATTCTCTTCTTCGCTATTCGCTACTTTCTAGCAAGCCTGCAATCATCGTGATATTACTTGCAATATTCATGTGGATCCTGGGAATACGAAACTGATGGCTGTCGTTTTGTGCATGCTTGCGCATGATTTCTATGAAACTTTCAGTTCATCGTGAGACTGCTCGTAAGCAAGTTTCCTCCTAGCTCTAGTCTCCCGTGAGCCTGCTGATGGTGACAGTGATGCGTGCTTACGTAGATTTCGTGATTCCGTAAATAGAAAGGGATACGTTAGGGAATTTAGGCAAAGGAGTGATAACTAACTTGTATAAAATGTCATCGTTAAACACGATTAGTCCCTCTGTTAAGTTTGGCCTCCGTTTCTCTGGTATCTGGCCTAGAACACCGTACCCGTTTATACACAAGTTCATCTGGATGACAGTACTGTCTGCGCTTCAGATTTATCAATACAGATACATCATCATGCATTTCAGATCTGAAGATCTTATGGATCTAGTAAATAACTTGAGCATCACCATGTCCATCAGTATGGTGCTCCTCAAGCTGATCGTTTCTTGGGCAAATTATGGGTAAGTCATGCTGATCTAATTAATGCAAAATCAATGCTATAAATGGTGACTCTGAGTTTATGCAGATGTTCTATTTTGTTCAGTGTAAAATAAATTGTTAATATTGAGATGCTTATCGTTTGTTTGTTATATTTTAACCATTCGATTATTTATTTTTGTACTAGTGAAAGTACGTATGACTTTTTAAAAATTATTTAGGGAATAGAGAATTAAATAAACGTACGTATGATCAGAATTTAACTGAAATTATAGATATTACAGCTGTATTTAACTATTTTCTATTATTGTTCAAGTAGTGATAAGAGTGATTATATTTTTGTTGGAAAATGTAATCGCATTTAAGGGTTTCATATTATTATTATTATTACGAACGATCATAACAATTTCTTCTTTAAATTTGATATTAATATGTTCATACATTAAGTTAATTATATTATATTAAATGTATTGTATTATATTTGATAATTTACACGTTAATTTCATTTGATAATTAAGCGAACTATATCGTTTGATTATTTATTACTATTTATCGAAATTTAATTTATACTACTAACAAAGCTTTACTTTCATTGTATCCAGAATAATGGATAATTCTCACTTGGTAAATTAATATTCCACAGCGTGTTATCTGACATATTGTATACTATGGAAGAGGATTGTCAAAATTATGCCATTATGGATGTGAATAATTTGATATCGAAAACAGGACAGTTCTCTTATTATGTGACAAGCCTAATCATGGGTTCGGGTTTAGTGGCCGTGATATTTTATATCACCGGTACTGTTGGATTTCAAGGAGCCAACGATACGATGTCACGGAAGCTCCTTTTCAAAATGGATTTGCCATTTAAGGCCTATGAATCTCCGAATTATGAACTTATTGTAACTACACAATTCCTTATTCACTTTTCAGTAGGTATTGCATTTGGAACATTCAGCGCTTTCCTTCTCATGGTGGTGAGTATAGATAACATTTTTTTCTGCAATAATTATGTACATATGGGTTAATTGAATATTATTATTTATTAGTGTTTATTAAAATTTTATTGCAAGTAAAAAAATATTATGCTATTACGAAATTAATTATTATAAGTAAACAATAATAAAAAATAATTATAATTGAATAATATTATTACTTATTGCTAGTAATATTAACAGTGATTCTATAATAGAGTACTATTATTTTAGGGAAATAAATTTTAAATCGGTTTCAAAGTGTAAGTGACACGAGAATATTCAGCAATGTATCTAAAGAATGGTTGTTCGTATATTTATTTTTGATATTCTTCCATCGAATGAAATCGGTGTGAGAAATGAAATTCATCTACAGTCAGTGAAGAGCTTCAGAATTTTAGTGATACGTACTTACACATGAAACTTTTCGAACGTTTTACATTTTAAGAAATGGAACGTACTGTAGGATTCATGCCAGATTAACCCTATGCTGACATCTGCGCGTCTAATAGGCAACGATTCCCTTTTAATAACAAAACAGATTTATTTTAACTAAAATATTACGTTATGTTTCCCGTAACTCTTGAACTTTAACTCTCAAACACACGATTCTCTATTCACTACGACTCGACTACACGCACTCTGCCTCGCACGCGTCCTTACACCCTTATTTGAAGTCTAACAGTCTCTCTGTTCATACGCAAGTTCTCTTCGATGATCACTTATTACCCACGCAACCTCGCCCTCGGTGGGACAGGTGTACTTCAGACACTTGGATACATTCCTAAGACTTTCGTTCATTGCTTGCACTCAACCCGGTCATAAATATCTCATCCATACAACACTTGCAGGTGGGTCACCTATCCGTCAGCACGCGCTCCAGACATCACGCTCGAGCCGAAAAGCCGCTTCGAAAATTGGCCCGAGCTCTCCCATGCATGTACTTACAATTAGAACTAGGATCACACACCCATTCGCCCCGTTATTACTCTTAACCCTTTCGCTATGGCGGGAGGCGCCGCGAAGTCCCTCCCGTAGAACGAAGCGTTGTGTCAATGATGGAAACATTACGATCGTGCAGTCTTTAGCATTCAGGGCTAAGCCTTTTGAAGAACAAAAAGAAAAAAAAGAAAAACCGATCATCGCAATAGCGTTTGCAATTCATTGCGAAGAGAGCTAAGCGGAACGGTAGCACTCATTTCAATTTTTTACTCAATTTTTGTGGCCGGTGACTATAATCACCCATTGTGTGTAGATCATGTCTCGTGGTCGGTGACTATAGTCGTCCATAGTAGCGAAAGGGTTAATACTATTTCCTTTGCTAGAGTTCTTCTCAGTTCGCAATACTACAGTGCGAATTAGATGAAAGTGTTTGAAATGCTATAGTGTATACAGCAAAGGCGAAGTCTGAAAATGATATCGGTAAAATTAGAAAATAATGGAATTCGAAGATTTACAGTATATTGATCAATAAAGTATTAATTTAAAATTCAAGAACTTCGAAATGACATCGAAGCACCTCCTACTGCTATGCAGGTCCAAGATGTTACCACTGGTGTACCACTAATTATGAGTATACTAGCGCCATCATGATTCGTATTTGTATTAAGTGTATTGTATATTTCACGTTAGATTATTTTCTAATTCTTTTTAACATAATTTTGGAACTTCTTCCTTGCTATGTGTACTATATCGGCCTTGAAACTTCGGATCATGGATTATATTTAATTTGTTAAATATGTTAAATCTAACCATCTAAATGCTTTTATGTATAGATGTGTGACTAGGCACTGTTGGGATAGAGTACCAATTCTTTCTATCACTGAGAGAATTTGAAAACTGTTTGAAAACTATTATTGCTATTTTATTACTTAGTCGACCATTCAGTCACATACTGATGTCAAGAAGGAATAGGTGATTACTATGATTACTTTTTCTATATACTGTATATCCATCTAAATTATACTTACTTTTTCGTTACATTAGCAAAGAATACAATATACCTTTGTCTGTAAGACAGAACTTTAATTATTGATATATTTGTACTGTGAGATGAAAATCACTAATGTACAGTGTTTGAGATACAGTGATTGAGAAAGAACTCTGTTCGAGAAAACTGGTCCTATATATGCTCCTCAAGATTTTGGACTTTTGGGATGTATCTGAATGCCACTTACAATTAGAAATAATTATATGGGTACGAAAAATTTAAAAAAGAAGCGAATGGTTAGGCAGGAATATTTTATCAGAGAGATTAAAAGATGCAGCTGAAAATTTATACTCAGTGTTAAACGCACTGTCATCGTGAACACACGTGTGGATACAGCTCCGCTAGAGTTGTAATAAAAACTGTGAAGCGTGAGTGTGCAATCCAGCAAACAAACCGCATTCAGACTGGCAGAGCCGACAACTCAGATTCTACACGACTGTCAGACAATCATCACTTCTACAAATTCGATGGAAATGGAAGAACATAAACTGACACAAACCAATGACTCCATTAAACCGGAAGGAAGCTCCATCTACTATGCATTGCAGACGAGAAGTCTGCTGAACAAAACGTAGGACTGAATCCCCATTAACCCTCACCACCCTACCCATTCTAACGTCATCGTAGAAGTAGACTAAATGCGCTACCCTTATTGGCAGAAATTATCCTTTTCAGGATCAGACGCAAGAAATAGATGCAAGAGCGTAGGCTTATCCCTGAAACATTAAATTCAGATTCTTCCGATGAATGTTCATTTCCGAACTTTATTTAACTATACTTATGTTTCATACACGTATTAAATATATACAGATGATTTGATGATGGGATATATATTTATTTAATAATAAATTAACAGTGATAGAGAATGTGAGTAACGATAAAGGTACGAATTATTACAACTTATCACAATGCTCAACCTACACTTCAACAACAACAACAACAACTCTGGCAACTAACTACTCTTCTATTACAACTCCCTAATCGACAACTCTCTTATTGCAACTCTGACTTAGAACGTCCTTGTTCTTTTATATTCTTCTTCCCATCATTCACACCCTGCATGATTTGCGTTTTCCAATGCCTCCCCCAACATGACCAAATATGGTCGGGCTAAGAGCCTGACGCATCGCACAGGGTTTTTCGACTGACCTGGCCTTCGAACCCTCGGTGACTTTCGTAAAGCTACGTGTACTCTGCGTGGTTGAAAAGAAGTCATCTGAGAAACTTGTAGGACCCAATCCCCACAAACCCAACCATTCTAACATCATGGCAGAAGTAGAGTAAAGTGCTTCCCATATTCGTAAAACTGATCCCTTCCTATTAGCCTGGTCATAGAACACCATGTGACAAAGAAAGCGAACGAAGCAACGAGACAAAGTGAGACAGACACAAGAAATAGATGCAAGAGCGTAGACTCATTCCAAAAGCATATTAACTTCAGATTCTTCTGATGAACACATGATTATTTGCAATTACTAATTACTAATTAGCATCTTGATTAACTTTTCATTGCATTACGCAGCAAACGTGATGTACTATACACATATTTTTTATATTTATGGTGTATCGTATGATTTTTTTAAACGGTTATCTAGTATGATGCAATTACATAATTAATTTATCATAAAAAGTAGATCTTAAATTTTTAATCAGTTTTTATAAATGTATTTGTAATTTAACGTATTTAACACTATCTACAAAAATATTTTCAAATTACGGGATATACTTTTTATAATAAATTAAATAATTCCATTATATGAAATGTACATTACGATACAAATAATTTAAAATAATAAATATATCGCCCATTTATGAAACGAAACGTATTAAATATGTGTTTAATATTTGTGAAGTATAAGTAAAAATAATCATGTTTTGCTCTCATGTTTGCAGACTTACAATGTATTATTCGAGTATAAGAATTTTACGGATATCTTACGCCTATGTTAACGTATCACTTTGCCGAATTTGGAGGTAGTAGTTTTAGGAGTGCCATAGAAGAATGGGTATTACTAGCGAGAGTGTAGGTGGAGCAAGTGGAATACCCCTCTTGCTCCGCAACCGAACGAGATGACTTCTTTTCAGCCACGCAGAGTACTTAAAACCAAAAGCTGTACAGTTTTCGTGCCTTTTTATATATAGGCAAACACGCATGCTAATATAAGATAGTTCTTAAGTTTATATTATCCTATAGCGACAAGCGCAGTAGATTAAGTTTGATTCTAGATCGCGAGTGTTTCACGCTGGAGCCATTGATCTCATAGTCCAAGTTTTCATTTGTAACCCTTTTGTACGTTTTAGTACTTTTATATGTATATTATCGTATCTAGTTTCTGGCGCAATAAACGTATGTTAAATTGGAATTGGAAATTGGCCTGCTAGAAAGCCTTTACTGACGAGGCCACTAGTAGGCCTGGACGAAACACTCATCTTTTCCTTTCGTCCTTCTACCTGCTACCTTATCATAGTACAATAACTAAGGGTATGCAGCACCATAGGAACTTCAAGAACCGCAAGACTACTAGAAGCAAATTCATACACCATTAAAAATTTAAAAAACAATCAGGTAAGAATTCAAACTACTAGTTCAGATGATTACAGAAAATTTATAAAGGCATCAAGAATAAAAGATGCAAACTACTACACCTTCCAAGGTAAAAATTACGAAAGAGATAAAGTAGTATCAAAAGGGCTTCACCACAAATTCGATATCAAGAAAATGAAATACGACTTGGAAAAATTAGGCCACCAAGCTCTCAGCATTATAAACCTAACGAAACGTGGAACCTCCACACCCTTGCCAATGTTTTCAGTCGAATTAGAACCTGCAGTTACTGATAAACAAATTTGCAATGGCAATCTTATGTGCAACGCAATAGTTGCAATAGAGTTACTATTGTGACTCTAGAAGAGTTACAATAGAACTACCAAGAGTTAAAGAGACATTCCGCAATGCATAAGATGTCAGACCTTTGGACAAACCAAAAATTACTGCAATAGAAAACTAGCTTGTGTAAAATGTACACTAGTATATGTAACATCGAAATGTCCTAAACAGGAACGAACAGAAGACGTTAAACATCTGATCAGCTACAAAGGACGCGTCATCGGGAAACAAATTCAAGCTAAAACTTTTCCACCTATTAGAAACGGTCTCACTGCTAGCTCGTTAACACTTTGACTGCCACGTTGGTCATATATGACCGGGCACGGTTTCTCCCGTGACGCCACGGTGGTCATTAGGTGACCGGAGCACTTGAACTACTTAAACTACATTGAACAACATCGAATGAAAATTGATAGTTAGTGCATTTTGAATATAACCGCTAATTAGCAGATACTTTGAAATAAAAAGTGTCCAATTAAAGATTTTTATTAGAACATCAAAAAAATATTACAACAAATCTTGCATCATCTAGTGGTGCATCTCACGTGGCGTTCTGAGCGAAACATGTGATTTCGGCGTGACCGTCAAAAGGTTAACAAATACAACACAGCCAACAATAACAATCCAACCTATGTACAATGAAAACGTAGCTAATGTAGATATGAAAAAATCAGATACGTGTAAAACATGCGCAGAAATAGCGAGGAATCCATATATTGAAGATAAAGCGAGTAATGACACAACAATCAACAATATTGAATGTATAATAGAAAAACTAGCACTTCAAACTTCTGAAACAAATCAAATGATACGAAATTACACTTGCCAAATGTCAGCCATCCTAACAGAATTTCTCACGCTTCAAAAAACACACGCAAACCAAAAATAACCGAAATCATCGAATGGAACTGCAACAAGCTGCAATGAAGAATGTTCGAGCTAAAAGAATATACACTAAGAAGCAACATCGATATGCTCCTCATCGTTGAAACATATCAAACGGATAAATCATATTTTAGATTTCCATTTTATACCTACTACACCACATCCTAGCGATAAAGCACATGGCAGGACCGGTATTTAATAGATTCCAAAGCAGTTAACTCGATGTAACAAATCAACTACAGACAACCACAGACAACAATCTGTAAGTGATCTTAGAACAGACGGCGTGAACAGTCAGGCGACAGGCAGCGTCTCCGATTGTTTACGCCTAAAACGCTTAAACCCATCGATGATAAGACGATCGGTCGAGGGGTGTCGAACCTTCTCGAGCCGAAGAACCAAGCAGTCAAATAAAGACCTTGGTGAAGAAAGTCTTCTGAATCACTAGCCCTATCCCCTCATCCTTCTGCTACAAATCCATCTTATTAAAGCAAGCATGCCTTAAGGAAGCGTACTTGCTACTACTTTATACTCTCTTCACTACAACCAATAGTCACACTCAAATTCTCACATTTGCTGATGACACCGCAATAATCTCAATACACAACGATGTAAAAACAGCTACCTCCAATTTGCAAAACTATATATCAGATTTGGAAAACTGGTTATGTGTTAATAGAATTGAAGTTGTGGGTATCTACTTAATGTCTCCGTTGTTTCGGTGGTTCCTACGGTGTTGCTTGTTGGTATCTCCTTTGGTCAATGAGCTATGATACGGGTAGCAGTTAGCACGACAGGAACAGGAAGGGATGAGCATTTCGTCCCAGGGTGGACTCGTCAGTAATGCTTTCTAGCACGCCCAGTGTTATACGAGGATACTTAGATGGCATAGGAACTTCTACTTATGGGAGGTCCAAGATTCACCGAGGACTTACGGAAAAGTCCTCGAACCTCCTTCAAGTAGGAATCCATCTATTGGCAAGGGTGAGAATGATGGTAGCTGCAAAGTCAACGACAGTAAATATTTATTACACGTCACCTTTACCATAAGAAAAAGTATGCAAACAGTCAACTTGAATCTATTGTCACGACCTGGGTTACGATTACCGGGCACGGCAGCCACGGATGCACGGGTACCCGCTCGTGAAGTTTAAATTTTCTTCGCCTTTAGACCCCCGTTGCATGTACTTACGTCAACGTCTGGTCGGGGACCCCGAGTTCTAATCGCGTGAGTCTGCGTCGCGTTTATAGGATTGACGGCTGGGCCGAAACTCACAAGGTTGTCGGAGGTATTGGAGGGTGTTGGTACCTCCAGGTTGGCGAGGATGCTTCGGAGATGTTGGGTAGTACCTCTTGAGGTCCGGACTTGGTGTTGGATAGTTCCCTAGAGACTCGGATTTCGGGCGTTCACAATCGTCACGATCTGCTGTCTTGGGGCGTCTGTTGACTTGTCCTTTGGCGATGGTCGCGAGTTGGAAGGAGGTTTCAAGGAGAAATTCACTTTTCAGGCTTTGCTTTTAAACAGTGGAGATTTATTCTTGCTTACGGTACAAAATCAGTATGGTTTAACGACTTAATAACTGGACTCTTTGGTCTTTTGCTTGTATGTATGTTTTAGACATCGATTTGCATGCATTTGTCACGATTATGCCGATTTACATTTGTTATACTTCAAAAATAAAACTGATACGATGGGTCAGAAGCTGTTGCGGTCCTAGGATCGCATCCCAAGTTAAGTGGAGGACTATTTTTATGTCATTGCCAGCATTTCTTGACTCGCGGACACTCGTTGTCACCTGGGATGTGGATCCAATTTCTTTAATCCACCACCACCGAAAGACGTCGAAGCTAATATTGTTCACAGCCAATAGGAAGACACACCCGTCACTTACATTTCACCGCAACCAATTAGTAGCCATACGAACTTATAAAACCACCGAGACAGGAATCGCCAGGGATAAGATAAGTATCACGACCAAGGAATTCTATCTCAAATTTAAAGCAGTCAAGGCAAACCCATACCGATCAACTCAGTGCCAGAGATAGTCGCACATCAGAACTCTTTAGTTCAACCCTAACCAGGTCTAGCTCGATTAATTCGGTGTAGGCCTCATTCTTGCAACATTGTCGCGTCCGTGTAAACGGGCCTGACAACCCACGAAACTCCGAACGTGAGAGTTGCGCTACAAAGAACAAAACACAGCAAAACATTCTACAAATCTATGAACTCGTTAATGTCTTGAAAGAGTAAACTCAATAAAAATAATAGTGAGATGCCCATATATAAATGTGCAATAAAACCAATCTGGACATACGAAATCCAATTTTGGGACTGACGGTCAAATCACATATCCAAAAAATGGAGAGTTTACAAGCAAAAATTCTTCGTACGATAATAGACGTACCCTGGTGTACTTGGAATGACAATATCCGAAAATGATTAAACCTTCTGTCTGTACAGGAAGAAATAATACGTATCACGAACAAGCACAAAATCAGAATAGAATTTCACACAAACTCACTAACAACAAACTGTTATGCTGACGTTGCAAGGTTTGCGTTTCGACGAGAAGGTTGAAATGCAAACACCCAAAAGACTTACTACAATTATAACACTTTTTATGTATGTAGAATTGGAACGAGTGCAACCCTGAAAGAATAAGAGTTTTTTGAGACATAGGACGAAAGTGACCACGTGTAAGAGAATCGAGTATAAAGGATATTTATATCAGAGTCGACTGCGAGAAACGAGCGAAAGTTTAGGGATGCGTCCTGAGTGTTAGAAGTACCTGGCCAATCTCTACGTGTATGTATTACATTAATCCGTTATTCTATTAATAAAGCTTATTTCTGTTCTGTTAAATATCCCGATATTATTCTAGTCCTAATACCTAGCCAATAACCTAACCAATACGATTCTAAATGTATATGTCTCTCGTGTTTCTATAGTATTTGCCGTTAAAGAAACGCAAGTCAGATGTTAATAAATATTGTACAACCATTTGTAATTATTTTGCAAATAGGTACAAATAAGAAATAAGAATAAAAAAGAAAAATATCTTTATAATAATAAGTATAATGGGGCACAGGTGTACTTCAAGCATTGTACTTATAACTCTTTATATTAATAACAATAAACAATATACATTTCAGTATGATATGATATATTTATTAATTTGCTTGGTATATGTGTATTTAATAATAATTGCAACATAATCTATTTATCGCGAAGATTAATTAAATCATCGTTTTCATTTTATTATTTTATTATTAAATATATTTAGTGACGTTTCATTTGAAACTTTACTTATAAAAATATTTCTACCAACATTTTTACAATATTATTTTGCATCAAAATATTACCTATCGAAGTTTATTATATTGGTTTATTATATTGTAGACTTGGAACTATTTATAGGTATTTCACGCAGGATGTCAAATCGATATCATGTGTCAGTACTTAATGGAGGTTACTAATAAAAATGAAAATCACTTAAAATTCTTCATTAATCGCTACCAAGAAATCATTGTTTTTACACAGAAAATCGAGAAAGTTTTTACATATATAGCTCTCGGTCAGCTTGTGTCAAACACTATAGTTACGAGCTGTAAAGGATTTCTTATTGTAGTCGTAAGTATCGTTTCAATTTGTATATCTGACGATATGTCACTTTTCCATTATCCTGTGTAGAAAATGAATATTACAGGCAATAAGTGAAGGACAAGGAGCGCCTATATTGATTCAATCTATTTTATTTTATGCAGTTATCTGTTTAGAGGTGTTTATATATTGTTTCGCTGGAGAATATCTTCGTATTAAGGTTGGTAAATAAAATCTTTCTGTTATACAATACTTTTCGTAAAATGTACTGTAATGACGAATATACATTATCATCTTTGATAAACAATCGTTTTCAACATGCTACTTATAAATCACGTCATTGACCATCAGAAATCGGCTCCTTGACAGTTTCCTACTCCTTAGCCAAAGGTCCTTATGTCACACCCTCTGTCCAATTAAAACTCTTTACCTTTCCACCACCAACATCTATTTTACCCAATCAGAACTAAACTAGAGAAAACACCGGACCAAACAAGACGAGACAGGAGATAGAGCAAAATCGAGAGTTCAGTTCGTCTTCGGCACCGATCCTTAAATCATCTAAATTACACATACAAACGCGTGTTCGAAACGGTGCTCCGTTAACGTCTACATTATAACTATTCTACACTTTTCTGTAAATAAACACTCTCTTTTGACCACACACATTCTGGATCCTTATTATTACAACTAGTCACGCAATATTAATTTGGCGCGTGATAACCGTTCTTGGAAGTCGAAGAGATTCGATACCCTAGGACGCTACACAATACGTGTCTTGATCTTTTCGGCATATTAAAAAATAATTTTTTCCAAATAATTCGTACCGATAGTAACCCACTCTTCCAGCAACCTTTGTTTTATTTCCTCTTTTGAGTTAATTACTGTCTTTCGTATTCTGCGATCTAACTTATCCATAAATTTTCAATGGGATTGGGATCCGGCGATTGTGGTGGAGGATGAAGAACTTTCGGGCAACGATAAAGCAAGAATTCTTGAACAATGCGTGCTTTATGTTTGGGGTCATTATTCTGATAAAACTAAAAATTTTTGCTAATTCCCATTTTTTCAGCACTATTTAATAAATTATTTTTTAGTAGGTGTGAGTGACAGTTTTTGTCCATGATGGTGCCAATAAAAACTAAATTGCCAATTCCTCTGGTCTCTCGTATTTCGATGGTGGAACTCTTTATTCGTCTTCCGCCATACCATTCTTTTTCTCTCTGAATTATGGATGATAATGGAATACAAGTTCATCCCGAAACAATTCGTTGAACCCTTAAGCAACACGAGTACAACGTATCTGCGGTACGATGTGATTAATTCAGACATACCTTGGTGTCCGAATATTTTCGTGAGTCACTGTATGTGTATTGTAGGACGAGCCCCCAATTTGTAGGATTTTTAGGTAGATTAATCCTATGCAGACCGAGATCTGCACGTCTAACGAACAACAATTCCATTTTAATAATAAAACTGGTTTATTTAATTAACATATTACACTAAGTTCCTCTTAATTCTAACTCTCAAACACACGATCCTCTATTCTCTACGTCTCGACTACACACAATCTGCCACGCCCACGCCCTTGCACCCTTACTTAACACTAAAACTACCAACCCAGTCAAAATGACTGGTCCCAGAATTTTCCTTTTTGCAGTCACCGAACACATACACCTGCTTTAAGAATAAAATTGGTATCAACTCGTATTAAGAAAGAACTGTAATCAATATATTCACTCATATTCATCGTATCGCTTAAATTACTGTAATCCGCGCACGTCATAGTTAGGTACCCATTAAAGATCGGTAGGTCTAGTGTTAAAGTCAAAACACTCTCTTTCCACACACAGGCTTTCTCTCTCAATCACTCGACCAATCATAAATATGTCATCCGTTCGCACGCACTTCAAGTATCGTGCTAAACCCCTAAGTCAAAGCCGATGCCGCTGTTTATTATTCTCCAGATAGACTCTTTCGCCGCTCGCCACCCCACAGTATCGATTAGTATAATGTATGTAATGTGTATCTAAAGTGGTATATAATACTTATAAACGACTGTCTTTAAACTTTTAATTACAAGTTTCACATCCAACACTATTGTCTTGGACTTGGCGATTTTATTTATAATATACAAATAAACATTTCTTCGACGTCTCGTCTCATACCATTTTCTCGAAGATTCTTTCGTTTTTTCGTTCACTGATCACGTAACCAAACATGATGCGGTCAGTATTACCAAAGTAATATACCGATTACCGGTCATATTAGCAGAAAAACATCGATTAAATTTTGAAATTCAATTTCGCGAAGAATATCTAAATAAAACTATGAAATTCGTGTTGAAAGTTAGTTATCCCTAGATTATTGGACCGAAAGTATCATGTGCCATTGCAGCTGTCTCTTTAATCTGCATAAGAGTATAAAAAATAGCATAAGATTTGTATAATGTAAAGAAACGTAAAGAAATATCGATTACCTGAAATCTTGGGTGAATTTTTCTTTCCATTTCATTCGTGTACTGTACAGTTTACGTTATTTTAGGTAGCCTTTTTTAATGTAAATTTTCTTCAGACAAAGTAGCCTAAAATATTTATTTAATTGTTAGAGCAAGCTACTCGGTGACGCAGTATACGATTATCTTTGGTACGATTTACCGGCACGCGAAAGCCAGCTTCTGGTACCTGTCATATTAAGGTCTCAAAAGGGTTTCACATTGACATTCGGAAAATTTTCAAATCTCTCCTTGGAAAGTTTCGCGAATGTAAGCTATTTATCTCATGTACATGACGATTCTAGTCGTTTGCATCACGATACGCACAGTAGTATGCAAGACATGTAGATACGGGCTGAAGGAATTTTTCATAATACAAGAGCATGTCATCAGAATGAAATAAAATAAGAAACATCTCTATTTATTTTTACATATACATTTACTGCCAGGTTTGTTGAATTAACATCTTGGGCAAATATTATTCCTATTATCACCTACACTGTAATGGTTTTATGATGATTTATTTTGTATTTAGTGGCTATAATTTTTATGGCGATAATTGCGACTGAATGATGTGTTAGGAATTTTATTTTTATTTAAAAACTTGTAACTTTTTATCATTTCTATGTAAATACTTTGAGGAATGTTTACTGGACCATGTTCTCGTTTTAACCATTTATTAACTACTTTTAACGAATTTATAGCGTATATGTAAACATTCGTAAATTCTTTTGTATTTTAAGCCTGCATCTTGTATCTTGAAATAGCTAAAAATTTATGGATATACTAATTCAATAATTCTTTCAATAGATACCAAATATATGGAATTATGTGTACCGAATCTCTCACTAATTCTAGTATAAATTATATATAAATATATCGATATCAACAATAATTTGTTTTATTTCGATAATGATTTAATTAATAAATATTTTAGGTTAACAAAATTCTTAGTTGATTCTCTTTCATACTTTCGCCGTTATTGTAATTTTTTAGCTTCTAGTAATATCAAATTTTTAATCGGTAATGTGAATGTAAAACTAGTGTTTATTTTTTACACTATTTTTTACATAGTACATGTTTATATATTATCACGTTGTATGTCGATTTCACGATATTGTGTGATTTTGCTATACAGGTATTGCGTGTGCATGTAGACGCGTGTTATCGTTTGCTTTTTGTTTGGCATTAATTTTCGTGGTGTATAAAAATATAGTACATTTTTTTTAAATATACGCTATTGTAGGATAAGCGATGATAATGTTTATTGGTAATAATTAGGTTAACAATATTATGGAAATAGGCGAACAACAATAAATCTGCGTATTAGTAAACGACACGAGTCTAAGACAACTTTCAACCAGTTAGCTGTAATTGACGAGTATCCTCGTCATGGAGAAGTGGCAGGATTTTGCCACGACGAGTGTACTCGTCATGCGTAAAAAGTAGCGACCATTGGCTATTTAAATTGTAATTTTTGTGAAAAATAAAACATATTCTCAAATTTCAAGATATTTAGAATATTTCGAGGCCAGGCCGGAATAAAACAAACGAATAAAAAATATGAATAATTTAAAACGAACTCATGTGTCCCCGAATGCACCGGCTGAAACAGCTTATCAGTTCGCATAACGAATTTATTTATGCGCGATGATAACGTTTTTTAGATGTCAGCGTAAAAGGGGCAAAAGCAAAAGTCGGAAAGCTGATTTATGATAGGGTTCCTTCAGGGATGGTTCACCACGGGACAAATGCGTGACGCTGACCAGGCACTGAGCCCAATGATGGCTGCTGGCTCGAAGTTACCTAGCTATTCTTTGACGGTCACTAAATTTCATAGATATCCATAAAAGCTAACCAATAAGAGAACAAATGTTAACCAAATAAGTAAATATTAGTAATAAAATTGTCAATTTTATAAAATAAACTCATCTTTTTGATCCAATATTTTAACAGTGACATTTAGTCTGTGATTGACGAGTATACTCGTCATTGCTCGATTTTCGCGACACATATGGATGCGCGCTCTCAAAAGAGGACGCCACAGCTAACTGGTTAATAACAAAACAGATTTATTTAAACTAAACTATTACACTAACTCTCAAACACACGATTCTCTACTCACTAAGTCTCGACTACACGTATTCTGCCTCGCCCGCGTTCTTGCACCCTTACTTAAAGTCTGATACTCTCTCTTTTCATACACAAGCTTTCTTTCTCGATCACTCGATACAGACGTAGATATCCCATCAAAGCGATACTTTCGCGCTGACGTTTGCCCTTTCTTCCGTATCCTAGATATCGCCCTGAACATTCGAGTCGAACCTGATAGTCGCCCCGCTATTACTCTTAACCCTTTCGCTACGTCGGGAGGCGCTGTAAAGTCCCTCCCGTAGAACGAAGCGTTGTGTCAATGATGGAAACATTACGATCGAGCAGTCTTTAGCATTCCGGACTAAGCCTTTTGAAGAAGAAAAAGAAAAAAAGGAAAAACCGGCCATCGCAATAGCGCTTGCAATTCTTTGCGAAGAGAGCTAAGTGGAACGGTAGCACTCATTTTAATTTTTTACTCAATTTTTGTGGCCGGTGACTATAATCACCCATCGTGTGTAGATCATGTCTCGTGGCCGGTGACTATAGTCGTCCATAGCAGCGAAAGGGTTAATACTATTTCCTTTGTTAGTGTCCTTTACTGCTTGTAATACCACAATCACAAATGCATAAACTAAACAGTGATCTGGACGCGAACATCAATAGTACATCAATACCTTCTTTCTATAATTAGAGTCGGATGTAGCCATTTAGAGAAATACTATATTTGTTAAAAGTTCCGAACTTCAATAAAATCTAGTCAACATATACTATGTTCATCAAGATTCTTTTAGCTGCAACAATAATGTAAAAATGTAAAGAATTCACCTGATCGAAACATTTAATATGCCACTGTTTGCATGATACATCGTAGACATTTGTTTTGTGCATGAGAAATGATCAACGGCTTTTAGCAGACCAGATATTATTATTCAAATTAATAACAAAATTATTTGGTTTTCTGTATTTGTAGATTATGAAACTTTCGACATCGTATATGACGGTACTTCTGGCAGCCTATTGAGGGATGCAATCAATCTATTAGAGTGTAATCAACTTCGGTGGAGAATTACCGACGATATAAGTATACGATTAAATCAACTTCAAAAATTGTTTATTAAATAGTTACGATAAGACGAAGAGAAAATGTTTTTAGTGCATGAATAAAGATGTTCCGTCATTTAACCAACGAACATTGATAACGATTATTAAGCTATATGCGTTATCCCATCTTGGGACAAACCCCGGGCCCAGAAGACAGTTAGGTTCTTCTGGCAGCCAGATTCTAATTGCTGTTTTATTTCAAGTTCCGTGTCTTTTCTTTCTTCATTTTCAATACATTTTCAAACAATTCTTTATTTCCCTCGGGTCACCGGACACGAGGCATTCTTTAGCCATTAATGTTAGAAAGCAGGCAACAGCACTTAGGATTTGGCTGACAATAGGCCTGCAAAGGAAAGGACCAGGTCATGTGCGATGTCGCGACTTTCGGAGCCATAAAGTAACGAGTCCTTCAGGAAGGGTTACGAATGTGCGGGTGACCCACCAGCAACCCCCTTTGAGGGAGAGGCTTCCTCCACCAGCAGACCTGGTCGCGAAAGACGTTCGTCCCTTCTTTCGAGGCATCTGATTCGCGGACCGAGGGCCCACCCTCTGTCCTGTCAACCACCAATGGGTAAACCGATTTCCCTTTGGCAATCATGGGCTTCAAAAGATCGTGCATCGCACAGACAGTTAGTTAGAAAGTATCCATCAGTCAAGCAGTATCAAACTAAGAGACAGTTAGTCCAGAACAGTCAACCAGTCAGTATCATTCCAACAGTCAGTTGGTCAGCACACATCGGCACACGTACATCAGTACACATCGAGCAGTCTGCACAGACAGTCTGCATCATCAAGTACTACATAAGCTTTGTGGATAGTACTACATAAGCCCGTGGATTGACTATTTGCTATATAATCAAAAACGGGCACCTACAACTCATAACGTGTGGCAACGTCCAACCATTGGACATTTGAGAGGAAGACAACCGAACCATTTGGTCCTTCACGCCCGTCTACAGCACAGTTGGCCTTACAACCCAACAACGTGCCTGCCACGCGAACTGAGCACCAGATTGGGTTCGTAACAAATGTTTTTAATAATAAAAAGGAAGTTAAAATTGTATTGAGAATTGTACTATTTGTAATTGTTAACGTGTTTAAAGAAGTTATTACTTGAAAAACAATGTATTGGAGAAGGCATTTTTAATGAATAATTCCTTTCAAATAAATGTTGCAGTGCAAGTTAATAAATTAATTATATAATTGCATCATACTAGATCACCGTTTAAGAAAATCATACGATACAACATAAATATAAAAAATATGTGTATAGTACATCACGTTTGCTGCATAATGCAATGAAAAGTTAATCAAGATGCTAATTAGTAATTAATAATTGCAAATAATCATGCGTTCATCAGAAGAATCTGAAGTTAATATGCTTTTGGGATGAGTCTACGCTCTTGCATCTATTTCTTGTGTCTGTCTCACTTTGTCTCGTTGCTTCGTTCGCTTTCTTTGTCACATGGTGTTCTATGACCAGGCTAATAGGAAGGGATCAATTTTACGAATATGGGAAGCGCTTTACTCTACTTCTGCCATGATGTTAGAATGGTTGGGTTGGTGGGGACTCGGTCCTACAAGTTTCTTAGATGACTTCTTTTCAGCCACGCAGAGTACTACTTTCTCTAACAGAGACAGTACCTTCTTGTGTACTTCAGGCGTAGAGACATGAGGATCCTGCTTGACAGCTCTCAGTATATGTATTTCATCACGATTAGATAGTACTTTTCGTCTTCCTTGTCGTGGTTTATTTATAACAGTTTTGTCTTCTTTAAACTTTTTCAATATATATTGTATAGTAGTTCGAGGTTTTTTCATTATATTTGCAATTTCTCTTTTGGATTTTGCTTCTTTCCACAATTTTACAGTAATTTCTCGTTTGAATAAAGATGTTTCACTTTTCTCATCTCATTTTCATTTTGATACTTCCTACCTGACTGTCTGAAGCGAACTGCTAGAAACTAAACAAACTCATTAGACCCCATTACATTCACTTGTTTCATCGTTCAACATTTTCCTTACTTAACATAGACATCTATGGATGGATACTTTTGCATTCAAATTTTCCTATAAATTCTAATATTTTGTTTAATTTTTCATTATGTACAGTAACTACGAATTTCACACAATGACAGTTTGTTTTGTATTAATAAAGATTAATTTCTATATTTTTTATTTCCAGTTTACGTGTACCTTTCCTTTCTTTTCCCTATACATACGCCGACTGCGATAGGTGGACGAACACTTATGCGACCAACTGTATAACGTTGTCTTTCAACACTGACCATTTGTAGAAATTTAAAGTCAATGGGTTTGATTCTGCAACTGTTGGCAGGAAGTGGCCAACAGAAGGTCAAAGCCACGCTGAAGCAAGTATTCTTGATGATTCTTTTTAGCATCAATTGCTTCGACTTGTGAATCAGACGAAGAATTTAATAGGTGTGATAAAAGAATACGCGTAGACTGTTGGGTGTCGGAATATTATAACATTGCTTCGAAGACTATTCGCAGATTTCGTATGAAAGAATCTTTTATATAACTAGCATATAATAATTTATATGTGGCATAACACCTAAGAACATCGTATTGGTTAGTTTCTTCAATCGACGTGTTTCTCATGTTGTTAGCTGACACATGTGATGATAATTATTGGCTGCATTATACATCGGTGCTTATGGTGTCAGACAGGTGCAGAGGGAAGTTATCACGCAACAGTGCTGCTGCTTATTAAGGTAACATAGTAACGTTTGTTCCGAGAAAGAGCATTGTATATGTCCATTACGTTACATAGTTACCAAAGAGCTGGCTTTGTCTCTACGAGAGGCAGAATGTGATCTCCACGTGTTATCCTGTCATTCGCTAATATAAATAGGAAGTGAACGATTTTACGTGATAAAATTAGGCGTGAACAAAATTTTTTCCAATGTGGCTTCGTTTAAAGAAAAATGATTTGAAAGAATATTTGCCGCGTGTGTGTGTACCTGACCATCTTCTTGATATCACGAATTTCACCATAAATCGTTAATTATTTTTAATATACGATTATATTCCTGATTTAATAAAATAAACATCGAGTGATTTTCAGTGACATCGACGCTGCTTCGTATAACGAATGCAAATAATCAAACATTTAAACTGCGTTTTTTCCAAAATATAATACAATCTTGTGTGGAAAAATTTTTAGTTAATATTGGAATGCTTATCCTACGTTCTTTTTTTTACATTTTAACCATACCTTTATTTATTTTTGTACTACTGAAAAAATGTATGCTAGATTTTTAAACATGATTTATGTAATATCGAATTGAGTAAATACAAATATAACAAGAATTTAACTGAAATTTTAGATATTACACCTCTATATGATTATCTTCTACCATTGTTTAAGTACTGAAGAAATACAGCAAGCGTAGAACTGATGGATATATGTAGGATGTTGCGGCCCTCGGACCGCAATGTCCTAGGTCAATTAAAGGACTGTTTGTCCTTATTGTCAGCGTCCCTTGACTTTTATACATTCATTGTCACCTAAGCCACCACTTGGGTAAATCGTGACAAGGACCGATATATTATCCTTTAAAACGACAGGCATAAGAACCTAGATTGTTTAAACAACCACCACCACCGAAAAACGCTGAAGCTAGCACACACCCCTAATATTATACCAACCAATCAGCAGACAGACGAACCTTATAAAACCACCGACAAAGCATTTGTTCCGTCCCGGAGAGCGAGTTTATAACATAATTTTATTCTAAGGCTTACACTTTTGCCAGACCTAACGGTCTATTTTATATTTTATACCGCGACTGCAATTCCGGAGGTTCAATGTGCCTCAACGCCGTTCTAGCGGATTAAGCGTACAAAGGTAAAGCGAAATTTAGGTATTTTACTAGAAACCAGACGCGACAGATGGGACCCACTTGTGACAGACCCAACAAGCGACGGACGGACGACACTTATAAATCACGTCATCGACCATCAGAAATCGGCTCCTTGACAGTTTCCTACTCCTTAGCCAAAGGTCCTTATGTCACACCCTCTGTCCAATTAAAACTCTTTACCTTTCCACCACCAACATCTATTTTACCCAATCAGAACTAAACTAGACAAAACTCCGGACCGAACACGACGAGACAGGACTTACAGCAAAATCGACGAGTCAGTTCGTCTTCGGCACCAATCCTTCAAACAACTAAATTGCTCATACAAACGCGTGTTCGAAACGGTACTCCGTTAACGTCCCAATATAACTATTCTACACTTTTCACTAAATAAACACTCTCTTTGACCACACACATTTTGGATCCTTATTATTTCAACTAGTCACGCAATATTAAATTGGCGCGTGATAAGCGTTCTTGGAAATCGAAGGGATTCGATACCGTAGGACGCTACAGCATTCACAAAGGGATTCTTCCAAAAACCTCCATCATGATCATGTAATAACACCGATAACACCACACCTCAAGATAACATTGTCTTGTAAACATCCGACACCCGAAAAAACTTCTGATTCCAAGACTCAATCCCCACCAAATCATACTGAACTTGTATAAATATCACTCTGAAATAAACAAAAACCAGATGTCGATTGTCAATCGGCTATAACACTACAAATCTGTCTTACGTCTCTCGACCTAACCCTTGTTACTACTACGGTATAATTTAGGTACAATATAACATCCTATAATTGAAATAGAGTAATACGTTTCTCTTTTCAAAAGTTTGTTTTATTCTGGTCAAAATAGTCTGATTCATTGAAATACGTCTATCTTCCATCCTGGATTCCGATTTCTTTATTTTTATATAAAACCTCGTATTGTTCCGTGACAACTACATCATCATCATCGAGACCCACCAACAACTCAGCGCAGGAGACTGTTTACTATAGAACTCTCTGCAGTTCAACAATAACTAGGCCTACCTCTATCAAGTTAGAGTAGGCTGCATCCCAGCAACATTGTCGCAGCAGTGTATAACGGTCCTTACAACCCCGCGAAACTCCACGAGCGAGTTGCAGTGCTCGGGATGCAACATGGGACTTTTTGCTAAATTAATCCTATGCAGACAGAGATCTACGCGTCTAAGAAACAACAACTCTCTTTTTATAATAAAACAGGTTTATGTAGGATCAAATTTTGGGTGGATTGACTCAAGATAGTATTGATGGCTTCTTAACACATTGCGTACGGCGCTTTGCACGCTCAAACCGCTCCCAAAAACTGCATATTTTTGAACGCCCCAGAAGCATGCTTGGCAAGCAATACGTTGCATATATGCACATTTCTAATTTAAAATTGATAATATATTCACATAAAGTATCCTTAGATATTACTATATATTTTATACATCGATTTATTATACAAAATCTTTTACATTTTAACTATTTATTTCACAAACTTGAATAATGCTTTAGAGTGTGATATCTGGTAAAGCACACTCCTTTGTGCAGTGGTGTTTGACACCAGATTGAAAATGTAAATGATTTTTAGAAAGCTATTTCCGTACAAATTTGCACATATACTTCGAAATAACAAAATGTACAATGATAAAACACTTTATAAGGTATGGTAAACGATCCTCGCAGAGCTACCGATGTACTAGCTATACTGACTGATTGTTTTTACATTCTTGGAATGTCAGCATTCAGTTATTTTGCTTATCATTTGTCACGAGAATGCGCAAGACTTCACCACCCTGGTAACGTAACAAAAACATTTGTCTCTGGTTGCCAAAGTCACAGATTCAATCGAAAAAAGCTGAAAACGAGATATCTCGTGACCCGTACGCAATGTGTTAATAGAACAAAATAAGCTTATAAATAGAATGACGACTACGAAACAAGAGAGATTCTCTATGGGCACATTTTTTTGATCTTTCTCAGACTGACTTGGATTTCTTACATACTGGCTTACACACTTTTTTTTTTTTTT
>NW_016908693.1:0-6583 GCF_001483705.2 Eufriesea mexicana | reverse complement strand
ATACGTTTATTACGCCCGAGAATTGATACAATAATATAATTAAAAGAAAAAACCAAAACGTACAAAAAGGTTATACATGAAAACTTATCCTATGAGATCGATGGCTCCAACACGAAGCACTTGCGATCTTAGAATTAAAAGCTTACACTACCGCGCTTATCGCTATATGATAATATAAACCTAAGAACTATCTTATATCGTAACGGGTGTTTGGCTATGTATAGAAAATATGGCTTACACACTCTGACTGACACAGTGACACACTCTGACTCTTCTGCGCCCTTGAACCCTCATTTAGCCCTTTCAGTACTATTGCCGCTCATTGCTGGCGGTCATGAAACGCTCCGTGTGTACTACTGCTGCTAATTGGCGGCGGTCATGAAACGTTCTCTGTGTACTACTGTTAGAGGACTGTTTAGTCGTCTATAGGTGTTTACCTATGTACATCATAGAAACTCTAGACCGGCTAACTTTTCCTTTTTATTCCTTACTCATCCTTATCGCCCTATTGCTCACTCGAACGCCAATCTTCCCTGCATCATCCTCTCTTAACCTTCGATCTGTGGACAACCCCCACTTATTTCCTAATTCAGATATAAATATTGCCCATCATCCCAAATGTCGAGTTAGTCTTCCTCTAGTAGTCAGTTGGAATCACGTTGCTAAAAAGATCTGGTACATACTCGGCCGCATTGTTCGCCACTCAAAGTTCGCCTGTAAGTTGTAACGAAAATAAAGATTTACTTGGAATACAACACTACCATCGCCTGTTGGCGGCGTCCACAAACATTTTAGGAACCTTTTTTAAACACGTTAAATACCGCATCAGTCATAAATAACTGTCGTGGTTCGATTGAAAAGTTTAGTGTCAATCATGCTTTCGCGGCTTACGCTGCCGTACAATGCAACCACTCTTGTGGAAAACTTCCTCGTACCGAAAGGGTTAAACCATTCAATTTGTCCTTTTTTCACACTCAGACTTTCCTTCCCAATCTTTCCTCTTTCCCGCAAGCTCGATGGACCAGTACAGCCTACGGGGGATTGTAGTCTTCGAATAGATCTATCTGTTGGCGAGTAGATGGCTATGCTCACCACTGGATTGGAATCTTTACACACATACCGCACTCATAAACTAACTTCCATTCGTCTATCGCACTCGGCTGTCATGCATATCCACTCGATCATCTTGCGCGCGGTCACCTTTCTTCTAACTATGTTGTTCTAACTTTGTTCGTACTAATTTTAATGGCCAATTAAATTAAAGTTGAAAATTCGTTAATATCTTTTATTAACAAAGTCTTTACACATGAAGCTAACGACTGTACTAATAATGAAATGCTTGCCCTACTGTATTGCTAACAATTGCGAAGCATTTATTTTGTTATACTGGTGAATATTTTACTTCCAAGGTAAGGGGTGAAAATATCAAAATTAAGAGAAAAGGGGATATTTTTCAAATGGTCTGCGCAGTTGATCGAAATGAAATTTGGCGATGTTATAGAGGAAAAGGAAGAGGGGGACGGGGGGAGGGGTGCCATGTATAAATTTTAGCTTTCGGAAGCAAATATTTTCCCAGGTATCAATAAAGAAACGTTCGGTATGTTATACATAATGCCATTATGTTTTATACTAAATACTAAAAGGCTCGCGACAGTTTATATTTTTAAATCACTTGTTTATGAGATTTTTGTTGCGTGAACTTAAATGTCAACTTAAATCTATATATACGCACACAAACATCTCATCGTTATCGATTATACTCGCACTTGTGGATAGAAATGAATACCAATATCTTCCACGTTTTCAACAGTTGACAAATTAATATATTTAGGTAATAATGTTTAAATATTTACAACAATTCTCAATAAACTATTTTAATGCTGCTGATTCATTGCGTTGGCAAATCAACCAATAATAACAATTATCAGGTATGGATAACAATGTTTTCACGTATTGCTTTTATTCGAATGTTCTAGATGTGAGTAATGTAGATTATTTTTTATTACTTTTACTATTTTATAAATCAGTTGAATTGCTAATATAATCAGCCTTCAACCTTGAAAAATAGTACAAGCGTGTATTATTCAATAAAAAACTTTCTATGTGCAAATAAAAAGAATTTTGTTGTTATAACTTAAGGGGTTATATTTAAATTGTAATAAGAAATGTGGATTTTCTGCTAATTATATATTTAATTTTACATACAAATAAAAAAATATACTTATTGTTGTTGGATTGAATTGACGGACACGGGTTTTTTAAAGACAGAAACAAACGAACATATATATGTATATTTGACAATATGAGATGATACAAAATTGAAAACAGTATTTATTTCTCTCAACGTACTAGTCCACAACACGGTTAACTCGCGACTGTCGCATGAGACAGGTAATGCCTACAGCCCAACGACACTTCTGTCACGGGACTAGTTTGCAACGGCGAAAAATAAGAATAACTATGCCTCTATACGAGATACTATCCGTAGAGTAGGTATACTGTAAGAGAAGTGACACGTAAACAGAATTTGAGAAGAACTGACTATATTTAGGTTTTGGGATATATACAGTAACTCACGAAAACATTCGGACACTTAGATATGCCTAAATTAATCACTTAGTATCGCAAATACTTATACACAGATCGTATTCGTTATTTATTTTGTGGATAAGATATTTATTTAAGTTGAGAAAACCATGTGTTTTATTTAATAAATTCATATGGATTTACTGTAACAAATTATAAATAAAATAATACCCTATTTTCACGTCAGAAAAATATTCGGACACTTGGCACAAATAACATTATATAACCCTAATTTATTTATATAAACACATTTTCTAATATTTTGTCGCATAGCCTCTTTATTTCAATACGTGTTTCAATCTGTTGGGCATATTAAAAAATGATTTTTTCCAAATAATTCGTACCGATAGTAGCCCACTCTTCCAGCAATTTTTGTTTCAGTTCCTCTTTTGAGTTAATTACCGTCTTTCGTATTCTGCGATCTAACTTATCCATAAATTTTCAATCTGATTGGGATCTGCTGATTGTGGTGGAGGATGAAGAACTTTCGAGCAACAATGAAGCAAGAATTCTTCAACAATGCGTGCTTTATGTTAGGGGTCGTTACCCTGATAAAACTTAAAATTGTTGCGAATTCCCATTTTTTCTGCACTATTTAATAAATTATTTTTTAGTAGGTGTGAGTGACAGTTTTTGTCCATGATGGTGTCAATAAAAACTAAATTGCCAATTCCTCTGGTCGAAATACAGCCCCAAACCATCACGCCACCTCCGCCGTGTCTTACGGTGTCTCTCGTATTTTGATGGTGGAACTCTTTATTCGCCTTCCGCCACACCATTCCTTTTCTCTCTGAATTATGGATGATAATGGAATGCAAGTTCATCCCGAAACAATTCGGAGAACTCTTAAGCAACACGGGTGCAACATATCTGCGATACGATGTGATTAATTTAGGCATACCTTGGTGTCCGAATATTTTTGTGAGTCACAGTATATATTCTTGCTCTCTTATGCTAGGTGGTTTGGAACGTGTTGTATCGTGTAGTTTGGTGGTTTGGTCATCGGATGGTAATTCGTATTAGCTGTCGTCACAGGGTTGCGTCTTGGAATTTGGAACTGTAGTCACCTGCTGATTCATGTTGGAGTTTGGAGTCTTCCTTACCTTTCCTTACTTATCGTGGGCTATCGTCACACTTCTAACGTTTTTTTCTTTCGCCATCGGTTGCTCACTCGTTATAGCTGGGATTTTTGAATTTCTATGGCCCGGAATTGTACATAATTGATTTATTTTAATAAGACGCAATAATTTGTAATACTTCAGACTTTTTGAAGGTAAAATTTGTGGGGATGTTTAGCTTTTAAGTTGGCATGAATGAGAGGTGATGCGTGGTGACGAGTGAATGTGGATGGATGGTAAAACTGAAAAATAAAAGAAGCGCAAAGAACAAGGGAGTGTGTGTCTGACCGTGTGGTGCGTGAATATACCTTTGGCGCGTGAGAATGTGCGATGAATAATAATCTAGAACTGTTGTGAGAATCCTTGTAAAAATTAATATTCTTATTAAATAGTTTAATAAGTGACACCGTCAAGTTTTCATTATCCACCACAAAATTCGCCATTGATTACGATGATATCATGTAGCATATTAGCATAAAATAAGTGTCATTTTAAACTTGATATTCCATAACTATTAAATTTATTTTAAAGTTATTTCAAAGAAGGTTTACTAGTTAGGATTAATAAACGAGTTTTCGAAAGCTATCGTTTATGTTTCTGAAATCGATTCTTTTCATATCACGATAAACTTTGGTAGGTTATTCAAGATCTATTGAAGCTGAAGGTAGGAGATAACACGAATTGCAGCCATGAATACATTTATAAGGCCTTATTCTGTAGGTACTCTGAAAAATGATTAACAAGGACATCACTGTTTAGCGCACGAGCATACTTCAGTATATTTTAGCATATTTTATTATTCAAATTAATATAAAAATGATTTGGTTCTCTATGTTTGTAGATTGTGAAACCTTCGACATCATATATGTCGGTACTTCTCGTAGCCTATTGAGGGATGCAATAAATCTATTAGAATGTAGTTTACTTTGATGGAGAATTATCGACGATATAAGTATACGATTAAATCAACTTAAAAAATTGTTTATCAAATAATTATGCTAATACGAATAGATAATGCTTTCGTTGTACGAGTAAAAATGTTTCGTCGTATATAGCAACAAACATATTTAATAACAGGAAGGAAATTAAAATTTCATACAGAATTATACTATTTGTAATTGTCCACCTGTTTAAAGTGTGGTAGTGGTTGTCATAGAATGTGTGGTTTGAGTGTGAGGAATGTTTGCGTGGAAGGATGTGTGTGTGACGAGTATGACAGATAGTCGCGAAAAACAATCAGTAGGTGATAGACGTTGTGTGTGAAAGAGTCGTCGAGAGATTATATCGCAGTTAAAAGCGAATTTAATTTACGAGATTTAGTAATAATTTATATTATGTTGTTATTGTGTTAAATAAATCTTCTTATTAGTTTATCCATTTACTCGCATAAAGAAGTTATTACTAGAAAGACAATGTATCGGAGAAGGTATTTTTAATAAATTATTCGTTCCAAATAAACGTTACAGTGTAAATGATTAAATTGATAACTGGCGAATATCCTCTTCTCAAGTAGACTCAGTTTCGAATTTTTATTTTCGTCTTCATATCATTATTAACGTACTATCAGCAACCGACAATATTTACATAAACATATTATATATCTGTGAAATATAAAAATTAATAAATAATATTTAATAGATTTTTAATTATACGAAATGCCATTGTTTTAACATTTATTTCTTTTCACTAACAACAATGATATTTCGCCAGAAGTGTTACATTGTAACCAAATCATTAAACACGTTTATCATACCGAAAGCTTCGTTACAGGTCGTAACTGTAACGAATAAGCATTATAATAAGCATTATTATGTACAAAAATACGAATAAGCATTATTTCGAGTGTGATTAATACGCATTCATGAATCATTATTTCCTAGAAAAACACGTACAGCGGTGAAGATAGAGAAGGCATTAGACAGATACTGAAACATTATCATGTTCATTACTGATATACCACATCTCGTTAATTTATTTGTCGAGATTAACAATCAAACGTTCACCTTACCGAGCAATAGTAACGCAAAGAAAGTTCAGGCAATATGCACGGGACAGAGACAACGACTGGTTTCTGGAATGCTAATACAATCAGCAAATCCTTTTGCATTTCCAGTGTCAGATCGTACCATCTTAATTCGTATGCACTCTGTGAAACGTATGTGCTCTAAGAATAATAGAAGATTAACCATACTTAAGAAAATCGAATGAACCAATTTCGTAGAAGCAGTGGAACATGATTTACCATGTCCATCACGTGATTAGCTGGCCATGCGTACACGTAAATTTCCGTGAGTGCAGTTGCAGATAAAATTACGAATTGCAGCTTCACGATTACTGATACATTCTGTTTACAAATAGCATCTTTAATTTTATATACTACATACAAAATTTGATAAGAGTCATTTACCATGAGTATTATTAGACCACATAGAAGCAGGACAAATGTGCTTATTGCTATGGCATAGATTATAATGAATCGAAAATTCTTGATGATCTCTTCCGTGTATCTGGGGAAAAATAACACTCATGAATAAAATGTGTCAGTTAATACAGAGGTTAACGACATGAACAGTTTTTCCAATTCCATTATGCATGATATTGAATGTATTTCAGTGCTTTGCAGACGAATATAGCAATACACCCCTAATTCACTTTTTACGCGATAGATACGTTCCCGAAGAATACGTGTAAAAAAAATTCGTGTAAAAAAATAATTGCATCTTTGGAAAAATGGAAGATTGATACCAGTCCCAAGAAATCAGAAAAAATAATTCTATAAATCATGAGTTTTCATGTTAGGATCTTAAACATGATATTTAATAAAGATTGCACATGTATCATATAAAGTAAATTATCATTTGAAAAGGAAAAAAAAACAT
>NW_016908692.1:0-14114 GCF_001483705.2 Eufriesea mexicana | reverse complement strand
TGTGCCATACTGCTATTCGGTCGATATCTGTGCACTGCATTGCTCTACTAACATCTGCTTCTCCCTAGGGCGGCCAGCAATAGCTGTCGTGGCAGGTAAGTTTGGAATAGGTTACGCTTGGTTAGGTTAGGTATGTCTGTGCTTGGTTAGGGTGGCTTTAACTTTTTTGCTCTACACCGCAGCTCGGTGAATTTCCGCGCTCCACTGCGCTCGAGTATGTCCTGCAAGGCTCTGGAGCGGCCAGAAATAGTGGTCGCGGCACGTCAGGGTAGGTTAGGATACAGTCGATTAAGCTACTATTCCGTAGGATTGGAGGGGATAGCCATGCGTTTAATGCTATAGTCCGCTATTAAGTGGATTTCTGCTCCCTGCAGTACTCTAAAACTGTCAGCTTGGCTCTGGCAAGGCCAGCGTTGGTGGCCGCGGCACGTTAAAATGAGTCAGGTTTCGTTCGGTAAGGTTGCGTCAGGAAAACTTTGGTGAGGATAGCTTCAACTTTTGTGCTGTGCACTGCTATTCGGCTGATTTCAGCGCTCTACCGTGCTCTAGTATGCCCTGCTTGTCTCTCGGGAGTGCAACAATAGCTGCCTCGGTACGTTAGGATGTGTCAGGCTATGTGTGTTTATGTTGTGTTGGTTTGGGTTAGGCTTGGATAACTACGACTTTTCTGATAAACACTGCGATTATATGGATTTCTGTGCTCTGCTCCACACTATCGTGTTCCGCTTGACCCTGGGGAGGCCAGCAATAGTGGTCTCGGCACGTTATGCTGAGGCAGGTTATGTTCGGTTAGGTAGTGTTAGGCTACCCTTTGTAGGGATGGCTTTAACTTTTGAGCTGTACACTGCTATTCGATTCACTTCTTCTGTGCTCTAGTGTGCCCTGCTTGGCGGTGGGGAGGGCAGCAACTGCGTTCTCGGCACGTGAGTTTCAGAGAGGCCATGTTCGGTTGTGCAATGTTGTCCTGGGTTAGGCTAACGTATTTTTGTCCTTTCTGATACACACATCGATCCTATGGATTTCAGCGCTCTACTCCCCACTAATATTTTCTGCTTGGCTCTGGGGTGGCCAGCAATTGTGGTCGCGGCACGTTATTTTGAGATATGTTACGTACCTTTATGTTACGATTGAATAGGTTAGGAGGGGGTAGCAATGACTTTTGTGCAATAGTCTACTATTAGAAGGATTTCTGCGCTCTAGTGTGCTCTAATATTTTCTGCTTCGCGGCGAGAAGGCCAGCAATAGCTGCCTCGGCTGGTTATGATTTGTTAGTTTACGTTCGGTTAGGATGGGTTAGGCTAAATTTGGTTAGGGCAGCTTAAACTACTGTGCTGTACACTGCTTTTCGATGTATTTCTGCGCTCCACTCTGCTCTAGTGTGTCCTGCTTGGCTCTGGGGAGGGCAGCAAGGCGGTCTCGGCACAAATGTCTGATATAGCCTATGTTTGGCTATGTTCTGTTGGCTTCTGTTAGCGTTTGGGTAGCTTCGTATTCCCTGATGTACGCTGCGGATATATGAACTCTGCGCACTAGTCTCCACTAACGTGTCTTGCTTTGGTTTAGGAAGGCGATCAATTGTGCTCGCGGCAAGAGAGTAAGCGTCAGGATAAGTTCGGTTATGTTAAGATTGATTAGGTTAGGAGAGGGTAGCTTTTACTTCAGTGCCACAGTCTGCCACTAGGAGAATTTCGGCGCCCTACCGTGCTCTAACACATTCGCCTTGGCTCTGGGGAAGCCAACAATAGTGGCCTTGGCGTCTTAGGTTGTGTCAGGTTACGTTCGGTTATGTGGGCCTTGGCTAAGTTTGTTCAGGATAGCTATGACTATTGTGCACTACACTGCTTTTCGCAGTATTTCTGCGCCCTGATGTGCACCAGTATATCCAGCTTGGCTCCTGGGAGGGCAGCAGTAGCTGCTTCGGCACGTTAGGTTGTGTTAGGCTATGTGTCGTTATGCCCTGTTTGTTTGGGTTAGGTTTGGGTAGCTTTGACTTTTCTGATGTACACTGCGGTTATATGGATTTCTGCGTTCTGCTTTCCACTAATGTGTTCCACTCGACTCTGTGTTGGCCAGCAATGGTGGTCGCGGCACGTTATTATTTGTCAGGCTACGTTCGGTTATGTTCTGTTAGGCTACGTTTGGTAAGGATAGTTTTAGCTTTTCTGCCGTACACTTCTACTCGGTAGGCTTTTGCTCTCTACTGTGCTCATGTATGCCCTTCTTGGCTCTGGGGAGGGCAACAATAGCAGTGTCGGCACGTTGGGTCGAGTCAGGCTATGTTTGGCTATGTCCATTACGTTTGGGTTAGGTTTGGGCAGCTTTGACTTTTCTGATATACACGGATATTATATGGATTTCTGCGTTTTACTCTCCACTAGCTTGTACCGCTTGATACTGGGGAGGCCAGCAATGGTGGTCGCGGCACGTTAGGCTTAGTCACGTTACGTTCGGTAAGGTTGGATTAGGCTAGGTTTGGTCAGGATAGCTTTATCTTTTGTTCTGTATACTGCTATTCGGTCGATTTGTGCGCTCTACTGTGCTCTAGTGTGCCCTGCTTGGCTCTGTGGAGTGAAGCAATAGTGTTCACGGCACGTTCGGTTGAGTTAGGTTTTGTATGGTTATGTTACGGTTGATTAGGTTAGGAGGGGATGGCTTTGTCAATAGTGCTGTATTCTGCTATTACGTGAATTTCTGCTCCCGACAGTGTTTTAATATTTTCAGCTTGCCTCTGGGAAGGCCCGCAATAGTGGTCTCGGCATGTTATGATAGGTTGGTTTAGGCTAAGTTTGGTCAGGATATCTTCAAGTCTAGTGCTGTACACTGCTGTTCAGTTGATTTCTGCGCTCCACTGCGCTCTAGTATGTCCTGCTTGGCTCTGCGCGGGCCAGAAATGGTGGACGCGGCACGTTTGGCTCAGTTATGCTATGCTCTGTTACGTTCTGTTGGTTTTTGTTAGGCTTGGGTTGCTTCGACTTTTCTGATATACACTGCGTTTATATGGATTTCTGCGTTCTATTATCCACTAACGTGTTCCGCTTGACTCTGGGGGAGGGGGGTAACAATGTTGTTCGCGGTTCGTTAGGTTGAGTTGGGTTACGTTTGGTTATGTTACGTTTGGTTAGGTTAGGGGAGGGTGCCTATGACTTTAGTGCTATAGACTGCTATTATGTGGATTTCTGCGCCCTATAGAGCTCTAGCTTTTTCAGCCCAGTTCTTGCAAGGCTAGCAAGGTTGGTCCCGGCACGATATGTTTAGTCCGGTTACGTTTGATTATGTTGCGTTTGGTTAGGTTAGGAGGGGATAGCTTCCACCTTGGTGCTGTAAACTTCTATTAGGTGTATTTCTGCGCCCTATAGTGCTCTGGTATTCTCAGCTTGGCTCAGGCAAGGCCAGCAATAGTGGTCTCGGCCGTTATGATGTGCCAGGTTACGTTCGGATAGGTTGGATCAAGCTGTGTTTGGTCAGGATACGTTTAGCTTTTGCGCTGTACACTGCCATTCGGTGAACTTCTGCGCTTTACTGCGCTCTAGTATGTCCTACTTGGCTCTGGGGTGGCAGTAATAAAGGTCTCGGCACGTTAGGTTCATTTATGCTACATTTGTCGTTTGTTTGGGATAGGCATGGGTAGTTTTGACTTTTCTGATGTACACTACGATTACATGGATTTCTGCCCTCTACTCTCGAATAGTGTGGCCGCTGGAATCTGGGAAGACCAGAAATAGTGTTCGCTGAACGTTAGTTTGAGTTATGTTACGTTTGGTTATGTTACGGTTGGTTATGTTAGGAGGGGATAGCTATGACTTTAGTGCTGTATTCTGCTATTAGGTGGACTTGTACGCCTTACAGTGCTCTAGTTATTTCAGCTTGTCTCTCGGAATGCCAGCAATAGTGATCTCGGCACGTTATGTTGAGTCAGGTTACGTTTGATAATGTTGCGTTTGGTTAGGTTAGGAGAAGATAGCTTCCACCTTCGTGCTATAGACTGCTATTAGGTGGACTTCTGCGCCCTGCAGTGCTCCAATGCTTTCAGATTTGCTCTGGGGTGGCAGCAATACAGGTTTCGGCATGTTATGTTGTGTTATGCTATGTTTGGCTATTTTGTGTTTGTTTGTGTTAGGTTTGGACAGCTTTGACTTTTCTAATGTACACGTCGTTTCTGTGGATTTCTGCGTCCTACTCTCCGTTAATGTGATCTGCTTGGCTCTGGGGAGGCCAGTAAGCGTGGTTGCGGCACCTCAGGTAGGGATAGGTTACGTTTGGCTTTGTTACGGTTTTCTAGGTTAGGGAGGATAGCTTTAACTTTTGTGCAGAAGACTGCTATTCGGTGGATTCCTGCGCTCTACTCTGCTCTAATGTGCCCTGTTTGGCTTTGGGAATGGCAGCAATTGCGGTCTCGGCTAGGTTTAGGTAGGCTATGTATGGCAATGCCCTGTTGGTTTAGGTTATGTTTGGGCAGTATTGACTTATCAAATATACACTGCGATTCTATGGATTTGTGCGACCAGCTCTCCACTAATGTTTTCTGCTGGGCTCTGGGGATGCCAGCAAATGTGGTCGCGGTACGTTAGGTTGAATTACGTTACAATCGGTTTTGCACCGATTGGGTAGATTAGGAGGCAATAACGTTGACTTTGGTGCTATAGTCTGGTGTTATGTTGTTCTCTGCGCCCTACAGTGCTCTAATATCTTCAGCCTGGCCCTGGAATCGCCGGCATTGGTGGTATCGGCAGAATATGTTGTGTCAGGTTACGTTCGTTTAAGTTGGGTTTGGCTAAGTTTGATATGGGTTGCTTTAACTTTCATTCCGTACACTGATATATAGTGGGCTTCTGCGCTCTACTGCGCTCTATTACGTCCTGCTTGGCTCTGAGGAGGATAGAAATAGTGGTCGCGGCACGTCAGCGTAAGCTAAGATACGCTCGGTTACGTTACGAGTCCCTAGGTTAGGAGAGGATTGCTACGACTTTAGTGCTATTGTCTGCCATTAGGTGGATTTCTTCGCCCTACAGTGCTCTAATGTTTTCAGCTTGGACCTGGCAGGGCCAGCAATGGTGGTCCCGGCACACTGTGATGAGTCATGTTACGTTCGGTTAGGTTGGGTCAGGCAAAGCTTGGTCAGGATATCTTTAACTCTTGTGCTGCACACTGCTATTTGACGGACTCCCGCCATCTACTGTGCTCTAGCGTGTACTGCTTGGCACTGGAAAGGGCAACTATAGCGGAACCGGGACGTCAGGTTGAGTCTTGTTATGTTTGGATACTTTCCGTTGGTTTGGGTTAGGCTTGGGAAGCATTGACATTTCGTATATACACAGCGATTATAAGGATTTCTGCGTTCTACTCTCTACTAACGTGATGCGCTTGACCCTGGGGAGGCCAGCAGCAGTTGTCGCGGCCCGTTATGTTGAGTGGGTGTCCGTTGGGTTTGGTTGGTTTAGGCTACGCTTGGTCGGTGTAGCTTTGACTTTTGTACTGTACACTGCTATTCGTTGGATTTCTGCGCCCTACTGTGCTCCAGCGGGTCCTAATTGGCCCTGGGTAGTCCAGAAACCGTGATCGCGTCTCGTCATAGTATGTTAGGGTACGTTAGGTCTTGCTACGATTCTATATGTTAGGAGAGGGTAGCTATGCCTTTCGTGCTATAGTCTGCTATTAGGTGGATGTCTGCGGAAAACAGTGCTCTAATGCTTTCATCTTGGCTCTGGGAAGGCCAGAAATAGTGGCCTCTGCACGCTACGATGTGTCAGGCTACGTACGGTTAGGTTGCGTCAGGCAACGTTTTATAGGGATAGCTTCAGCTTCTGTGCTGTGCAGTGCTATTTGCTGGATTTCTGCTCTCTACTGTGCTCTAGTATGACCTGCTTGTCTCACGGATTACAAATACGGCGGTCTCGGTACATTAGGTTGAGACAGGCTGTGTTTGGTTATGCTGTGTTGGATCGGGTTAGACTTGGGCATCTTTGACTTTTGTGCTGTACACTGCGATTATGTGGATTTCTGCCTTCCACTCTACACTGATGTGTTACGCTTGAATCAGGGGAGGGCAACAATAGCGGTGTAGGCACGTTAGGTTGGGTCAGGCTACGTTTGGTCATGTACTGTTGCTTTGCCTTAGGCTTCGGTAGCTTCGACTTTTCTGATATATGCAGCGATTACATTGATTTATGCGTTCTACTCTCCACTAACTTGTTGCGCTTGACTCTGTGGAGGCGAGCAACAGTGGTCGCGGTACGTTATGTTAAGTGGGGTTACGTTATGTTATGTTACAGTTTGTTAGTTAAGGAGAGGATGGCTTTGAATTTGGTGCCACAGCCTGTTATAAGTTGGATTTCTGCTCCCTACTGTGCTCTAATATTTTCTGCTTGGCCTCGGGAAGTCCGGCAATGGTGGCCTGGGCACGTTGCGATGATTCAGGCTACGTTCTGTTAGTTTCGGTTAGGCTACGTTTGGTAGGATAGCTTTGACTTTTGTTCTGTACACTGCTGTTCGGTGGATTTCTGCGCTCTACTGCGCTCAAACATGTCCTGCTTGTCTCTGTGGAGGGCAACAATAGTGGTCTCGGCACGTTATGTTGAGTCGGGTTACGTTCGGTTAGATTAGGTTGGGCAATATATGGTCAGGCTAGCTTTAACTTTTACGCTGTACGTTGTTATTCGGTGGACTTCTGCTCTCTACTGCGCTGTAGTATGTCCTGCTTGGTTCTGGGGAGGGCAGCAATTGCGGTGTCGGCACGTTACGTTGGGTTACACTATGTTTTGTCATGACACGTTCGTTTGGGTTAGGCTTGGGTAGCTTCGAGTCTTCTGATATACATAGTAATTACATGGATCCCTGCGCTCTACTCTCCACTGACGTCTTCCGCTTCACTCGGGGGAGGCCAGCAGTAGCGGTCACAGCACGTTAGTATGAGATGGATTACGTTCGGTTATGTTACGGTTGGTTAGGTTGGGAGAGATTGGATTTGACTTTAGTGCTACATTCTGCCGCTGGGTGGATTTCTGCACCCTACAATGCTTTAATATTTTCAGCTAGGCTCTGTGAAGGCCAGCAATGATGGTTTCAGCACGTTACGTTGAGTCATGTTACTTTTGGATATGTTGGGACGGGCTATGCTTTGTCAGGGTAGCTTTAGCTTTGGTGATGTACACTGCTATTCGGTGGACTTCTGCCCTCTGCTGTGCTCTGGCATGACCTGCTTAGCTGTCGGGAGTTCAAAAATAGGGGTCTCGGCACGTTAAGTTGAGTCAGGCTATGTTTGGTCATGTTCTGTTGGTTTGGGTTAGGCTTGTGAAGCTTTGGCTTTACTAATATAGACTGCGATTCTATGGATTTCTGCGTACTGCTCTCCACTAATGCGCTCTACTTGGCTCTGGGGTGGCCAGCTGTAGTGGTCGCGGCACGCTCGGTTGAGTTAGGTTACGTTCGGTTATGTTCTTTTTGTATGGGTTAGGTTTGGGTAGTTTAGAGTTTACCCTTATACACTGAGATTCTATGGATTTCTGCGCTTTACTCTCCACTAATGTGTTCTGCTTGGCTATGTGGTGGGCAGCAATAGGGTTCGCGGCATGTTAAATTGAGTCAGGCTTTGTTTGGTTATGTTCCGCTGGTTTGGTTTAGTCTTGGGTAGCTTAGACTTTTCAGACAAACACTACGACTATATGGATTTTTGCGCTCTACTCTCCACTTTCCTGATCCGCTGGACCATGGGGAGGCCAGCAATAGTGGTCGCGGTACGTTAGGTTGTGTTATGTTACAGTTGGATAGCTTAGGATAGGATAGCTATGACGTTATTGCTATGTTCTGCTGTTAGGTGGATTCCTGCGCCCTTCAGTGATCTAATATTTTCAGCTTGGCTCTGCCATGGCCAGACATAGTGGTCTCAGCACGCTATGATGGGTCAAGGTACGTTCTGCTATGTTTGGGCGGGATAAGCTTCGTAAGTTTAGCTTCAACTTTTGCGCTGTATACTACCGTTCTGTGGATTGCTGCTCTCTGCTGCGCTCTATTATGACCAGCTTGGCTCTGGGGAGAGCAACAGCAGCGGTCTCGGCACGTTAGGTTGGGTTTTGTTACGTTTGGTATTGTTACCGTTGGTTAGATTCGGAGAGGATAGCTTTGGCTTTAGTGCTAGAGCTTGCTGTAAGGTGGTTTTCTACTCGCTACAGTGCTTTAATGCTTTCAGCTTGTCTCTGGGAAGGGGCGCAATAGTGGTCTCGGCACGTTATGTTGTGTCTGGATACGAACGGTTAGGTTGGTACAGGCTAAGTTTGGACAGGATAGCTCAAACTCTTTCGCTGAACAATTCTGTTGGGTGGATTCCTGCGCTCTACTGCGCTCCAGTATCTCCTGCTTACCACCGGGAGGACCAGCAATAGTGGTCTCGGCACGTTACGTTGAGACATGGTACGTTCGGTTCGGTTGGGTCCGGCTATATTTGGCCAGGGCAGCTTTAACATTTGCGCTGTACACTGCTTCTCTGTGGACTTTTGCGCTCTACTGTGATCTAGTATGCCCTGCTTGGTCCTGGGGAGGGCAACAGAAGCGGTATCGGCTCAGGTTGATGAATGGTCCGTTTGGTTATGTTACTCTTGGTTAGGTTTGGAGAGGTTAGCTTTGTCTTTAGTACTGTAGTCTGCTTTTATGTGGATATCTGAATATTACAGTGCTTTAATTCTTTCAGCCTAGCTCTGGGAAGGCCAGCAATTCTGGTCTCGTCACGTTATGTTGGGTCATGTTACGTGCGGCTATGTTGCGTTAGGCTATGTTTTGCAATGGTAGCTTTAACTTTTGTGCTGTACACAGCTATTCGGTGGATTTCTGCGCTCTACTGTTTTCTAGTATGCCCTGCTTGACTCTGGGGGGAGCAGCAAGAGCGGTCTCGGCGAGATAGTTAGAGGTAGGCTATGTCTGTATACGACCTGATGGTTTGGTTAAGGTTTGGGCGTCTTTGACTTTTCTGATTTACGCTGCGATTCTACGAACTTCTGCGCTCTACACTCCACTGATGTGTTCTACTCGGCTCTGCGGAGGGCATCTGTATTGGTCGCGGAACGTTAGGTCGAGTTAGGTTTCGTTACGCTGTGTTAAGTTCGGTGCGGTTAGGAGAGGGTAGCTTTGACTTTAGTGGCAGAGTCTGCTATTAGGAAGATTTCTGCGCCATAGAGTGCTTTAATGTTTTCAGCCTGGCTCTGCGAAAGCCAGCAATAGTGGCCACTGCACGCAACATTGAGTCATGTTACGTTCGGTCAGGTAGGGTCAGGCTAAGTTTTGTCAGAATAGGTTCAACTTTTGTGCTGTACACAGCAGTTTGGACGATTTCTGCTCTCTTCTGTGCTCTAGTATGAAATGCTTGACTCTGGGAAGGACAGCAATGGCGGTCCCGGCACGTTAGGTTTAGTTATGTTATGGTTGGTTATGTTCAGTTTGTAAGGGTTAGGCTTGGGTAGCTTCGACTTTTATGATATACACAGCGATTATAAGGGTTTCGGCGTTCTCCTCTCCACTGAGGTGCTTCGCCCGACTCCGTGGAGGCCAGCAAAAGTGGTTGCAGCACGTTAGGTCGAGGACGCTTACGTTTTGTTGTGTTACGGTTGGTTAGGCTAGGAGAGGATGGCTTTGACTCTGGTGCTATAGTCTGCTATTTGGTGGATCCCTTCCACGTGCTGTGCTTTAATATTATCAGCTTTGCTCTGGGAAGGCCAGCAATAGCGGTCTTGGCACGTTACGTTGAATAAGGTTACGTTCGATTAGGTTGGGTTAGACCAAATTTGGTTACGGTGGCTTTAACTATCGTTCTGTTCACTGCAACATGGTGGATTTCTGCGCTCTGCTGCGCTCTAGTATATTCTGCTTGGCTCTTGGGAGGTGAGAAACAGTGGTCTCGGCACATCAGGTAGAGGTATGCCTCGTTCGGTTATGTTATGTTTGGTGAGGTGAGGATAGGATACTTTAGACTTCTGAGCTACAAACTGCTATCATCCGATTTATGCCCTCTACTGCGTTCTACTCTATTCTGCATGGACATGTGGAGGCCAGCAATAATAGTCTTGGCACGTTATGTTGAGTTTGCTATGCAGCGTAGGATACGATAGTATGGGCTATGCCTGTGTGTCCTTGACTTTTTTGCCGTACACGAAGGTTCTATGGACTTCACAGCTCTACTCTCCCCTAACATACTCTGCTTGCCTCTGGGGTAGCAAGCAATAGCGATCGCGGCGCTTTATCTAGGGTTTGGTTACGTTTGTCTATGTTATGCTTGGTTAGGTTAGGATAGGATATCCGTGATTTCTGTGCTATATTCTGCCATTCGGTGGACTTCTGCGCTCCACGTTGCTCTGCTATACCCTACTCGACGCTGGGGAGGCTGTCAATGGCGGTCGTAGCACAATAGGTTGAGTTAGGTAACGTCCGGTTAGGTAAGGTTAGGTTTGGTATGGCTACGATGGCTTCGACTTTTGTGCTATACACTGCTATTCGGCGAACTCCTGCGCTCTACTGTACTCTGATAGACTCGTCTTGGCTCCGGGGATGCCAGCAATAGTGGTCTCTGCACGTTATGTGGAGTTGGGATGCGATTGTTTGAGTTAGGTTAGGTCAGACATGGTTTGACTATTATTTGCTTTTTTTGTTATACACACTACGCGGCGAATTTCTGCGCTATACTGTGCCCTAATACATTCTGCTTGCCCCTGCGGAGGCCAGCAATAGTGGTTTCGTCGTGTCAGGTTGTGTTAGGTTACGTTCTGGTAAGCTACGTTTGGCTAAGTTAGGATAGGCTACTTTGACTTTTGTGCTATACAATGCTATTCCCAGGGTAACAGCGCTCTTGTGTGATCTAATGTGCTCTACCGCGCTCTGAAGTGGCCAGTAATAGCGGTCTCGGCACGCTAGGTTGTGCTAAATTACGTAACGTTGGGTACGGTTAGGATGTGTTGGTTAGGATTTCTTTGACTTTTGTGGTGTACACTGCCACACGGTGGATTTCCGCGCTCTGCATTGCTTACCTATGCTCCGCTCGACTCTTGGGAGGCAAGCAGTGGTGGTCATGGCACCTTAGTTTCAGTTAGGTTACGTCTGGTTTCATTGGGCTAGTTTACGTTTGGTTAGGATAGATCTGACTTTCGTACCATACCCTGTTATGTTTGGGCTCCAGTGATATACTGCGCTCTACCATATTCTGCTTGTCTTTGGGGAATACTGCGTCAGTGGTCGCAGCACGTTTTGGTGAGTTATGCTACGTTCAGTTAGGTAGGGCTGGGGCAGGTTGTGAGAGCGTATCTTCGAATTTTGTGCTTTTCGCTGCAATGCGGTTGATTCATGCGCGCTACTGTGCTCTACTACATACTGTTTTTCTCTGTGCAGGTCAGCAATAGCGGCCTCGTCATGTCAGATTGAGCTATGTTACGTTTGTATATGTTACGTTTGGACATGTTAGGACAGGCAACCTTGACTTATGTGCTTTAAACTGCTATTCGGTGGATTTCTGTGATCTACTGTGCTCTACCACATTCTGCTTTGCTCGGCGAAGGCCAGGAGCATTGGTGGCGGCACGTCATATTGAGTTATGCTACGTTCGGTTAGTTTAGATTAGGGCCAGTTTTGTTGACATATCTGCGGTTTTCTTGCTTTTCACTGCAATGCGGTGGAGTTCTGCGATCTACTGTACTCTAATACATTCTGCTCGTCACTCTGGATGCCAGCAATAATGGTCTCGTCAGGCTATGTTGAGTTACACTACGTTTGGGCAGGTTCGGTTAGGACGTGTTAGATCAGGGTATGTTTGACTTTCGCGCTGTACACTACAATGAGGTGAATTTCTGCGCTCAGCTGCGCTCTAGAATATCCTGCTTGGCCCATGACAAGCCAACAATTTTGGCCTCAGCATGTTAGGCAGCGATATGAAACGTTCGGCGGTGTTACGTTTGGTTAATTTAGATTGGGTTTTGCTCGGCCAGGTTAACTTAGACTTTCATGCCATACACTGCTATTCGGAGGATTTTTGCGCTCTACTGCGCTCTACTATATGCTGCTTAGCCCTGGGAATGCCAGCAATATTGGCCTCGGCAGCTAACGATGCGTCAGGTAACGCTTGATTAGTTTTGCCAAGGTTAACTTCGGTAAGGATAACTTTGACTTTCGTGCTCTAAACTGATCTGGTTGGATATCTGCGCTCGACTGTGCTCTACTATAATCTGATTGCCTCCGCGTATGCCGGAACAGCTGTCGCGGAAGGTTGTGATGAGCTATGCTACGTTTGTTAAGTTAGGTTAGGACAGGTAAGGTTAGGATATCTTCCACTTTTGTGCTATCCACTGATATTCGGTGGACTTATGCTCTGTACGTTACTCAACTATAATCTGCTCGACTCAGAGGAGGCCGGCAATAATGGTAGCGGCACGCTCTGTTGAGTTAAGCTGCGTTTGGTTAGGTCAGGTTAGTTCAGGTTAGGCACGTATGTCATCAATTTTTATGCTATTCACAGCAATGAGGTGGACTTCTGTGCTCTGCTATGCTCTAGTATACTCTGCTTGGCTCTGAAGAGGCCAGAAGTAGTGATCTCGGTACGTTAGGATGTGTTATGCCACATTTGGTTATGTTACGTTTGGTGAGGTTAGGATACGATACTTCAGACTCCTGTGCTACACACTGCTATCCTGTGATTTCTGCGTTCTACTGCGTTCTAATATTTTCTGTTTGACTCCGCTGTGGCCAGTAATAGTTATCTCGGCTCGTTAGATTGAGGTAGCTACGTTTCGTTAGCGTAGATAAGGAATGTTTTGTCAGGATTTCTTTGACTTTCGTGCTATACACCGTTATTCGGTGGATTTCTGTGTTCTACCGTTCTCTGCCATATTCTGCTTTGCTCGGGGTGCCAGCAGCAGTAGTCGCGGCACGTTATGCTGAGATATGCTACGTCTGCTTTGGTAAGGTCCGATCAGGTTTGGTTAGGATAACTTCGACTTTTGTGATGTACGCCGCGATTGGGTGGATTTCTACGTCCTACATTGCTCTACAATAATCTGATCGACTGTGGGGAAGCGAGCAATAGTGGTAGGAGCAAGATAGGTTGAGTTATGTTACGTTTGGTTAGGTTAGGCTATGCAAGTTCGGTAAAGATATCACTGTCTTTCGTGCTATACACTATTATACGGTGGATATCTGTAATCTACTGTACTGTACTACAAACTGCTTGACTATGGGGTTGCCAGGAGCACTGGTTACGGTACGTTATGTTGACTTAGGTTTCGTTCCGTTTGGTTAGGTTGCGAACGCTTGGTCAGAATTTCTCTGACTTTTGTGATATATACTGCTACTCGGTGGATATCTGCGCTCTGCATTGCTCTACTACACTCTGCTCGTCCCAGGGGAGACGTGCATTAGTAGTCGTGGCACGTTAGCTAGAGTTAGGTTACGTTAGGTTCGGATAGTCTGGTAAAATTTGGTTAAGATGGTTGCGACTTTCGTGCTGTACACTGCTTTTCGGCGGATTTCTGTGATCTACAGTGCTCTACTATATTCTGCTTGCTAGCGGGTATGCCAAAAGCAGCATTCGAGGAAAGTTGTGATGAGCTATGCTACGTTTGGTTCGGTGAATTTGGGTCAGGTTATGCTAGGATACATACTGCATTCGTGCTTTTCGTTACCATGCGGCGGATCTCTGTGCACTACTGCTCCCTGTTACATGCGGCTTGCCTCTGTGGAGGCCAGCAATGGTGGCCCCGACGTGTTAGGTTAACTCATGTTTCGCTTGGATACGTTACGTCTGGCTATGCCAGGAGAGGCCACATTTACATTTGTGCTGTACACAGCGTTTCGGCGGATTTCTTGGCTGTAATGTGCTTTAATATGCTCTGCTTGATTCTGCGAAGGTCATCAGTGGCGGTCGCGGGACGTTGTGTTGTGCTAGGCTACGTTTGGTTAGGTTAGGTTAGGTTAGGCTTGGTTATGACATCTTTGTCCCTTATGCTATACACTGAAATGCTTTGGATGCTTGCTGTCTGCCGTGCTCTGGTATATTCTGCTTGGCCCTACGAACGCCAGCAACAGTAGCCTCGGCACGTTAGTTTGAGCCATGCTACGTTCGCTTATGCCACGTCTGGTTAGGTTAGGAACGA
>NW_016908691.1:0-1816 GCF_001483705.2 Eufriesea mexicana | reverse complement strand
TGGTATGTTCTCATGCGCATCGCAGAGGCCAGCAACGCTGGTCTCGTCTCGTTAGGTTTAGTTAGTCTGCGTTTTGCTGTGTGAATGAAGGTCAGGTAAGGTTAGGGTATACATTTTTGCTTTTGGCTGCTGTTTTGATATCTCCTGCGCTCTGCTCTGCTCTAGTAAATTCTACTTTGCTCTGAGGAATCCAGCAATGATGCTCCCGGCACATTAGGTTATCTTACGTTGCGTTTGGTTATGCTAAGTTTGGCAAGGTTAGGACAGTATAGCTGTGACTTTTGTGTTATACGCTGCTACTCGTCATATGTATTCACTCTATTTTGCTCTAGTATACTCTGCTCGACTCTGGGGAGGCCAGCAATGGCGGCCAACGCACGAAAGATTTAGTATGGTAAAGTTTGGTCAGGTCAGGCTCCGATAAGTTCTGGGAGGACGATACGACTAGTGCTGGCCTCCGCAGCGCCAAGCAGAATACGCTACAGCGCAATATATCGCAGAAATCTGCGGATGGCGGTGTATAGCGCAAAAGTACAGACTAACCTATGCTAACATCACCAAACGTAGCATAGCCAAACGTAGTATAATAAAATTTAGCGTGCCGAGACCACTATTGCTGGCCTTCACAGATCCAAGCAGGACATACTAGAGCACAGTAGAGCGCAGAAAACCACCGCACTGCAGTGTATAGCACAAAAGTCGAACACACCCTGACCTAAGCTGTCCTAACCTAACCTACAGAAGCGTAGTGTAACACAACACAACGGGACGAGATCAATATTGCTGGCCTTCCCAGAGCCAAGCGGAACATATTAGAGCACGCTAGAAAGCAGAAATCCATCGAATATCTGTGTATAGCGCAAAAGTCAAGGCTATAGTGTCCTAACCTAACCGAAGGTAACATATGCATACACAACATATCTGAACCTGACGTGCCGAGACCACCATTGCTGACCACCGCAGAGCCATGCAGAATGTACCAGAACGCAGTAGATCGCGGAAATCCACCTCATTGCTGTGCATAGCACAAACGTCAAAAATATCCTTACCTAACCTGACACAAACGAGCGTAACCAAACGTAGTGTAACTCAATGTAACGTAGTGAGACAAATATTGCTGGGCACCCAAGAGCCAGGCAGAATATATTATAGCACAGTAGAAAGCAGAAACCCACCGAACAACAATGTATAGTACAAAAGTCAAACATACCATGACCCAATCTGACTTTACCTATTTTATCCAAACTTAGTGTAAGTAAACCCGACGTGACGGGGCCAGTATTGCTGGCCTCTCCGAAGGCAAGCAGAGAATATTAGAGCACATTGCATCGCTGGGCAGAGAACAGCGCAACAGTCTAAGCAGCCTATACGAACCTAGCTAAACGTAACATATCCAACCGTAGCTTAACACAATCTAATATGACCAGACCAATATTGCTGGCCTCTAGAGGGCCCAGCAGAGAGCAATATAGTACAGTAGGGCGCAGAAATTCACCCCGTTGCAGTGAATGGCACAAAAGCCGAAAATATCCTACCCGAATCTTACCTAACCAAACCTAACCTAACCAAACGTGGCATCGCTCACCACAACATGCCGTGACCACTGCTGCTGGCCTCCCCAGAACCAAACAGAATGTAGTGGAGCACAGTATATCACAGAAATCCACCGAATAACAGTGTATTGCGCGAAAGTCAAAGCTATCCTAACCAAACTTAACCTAACCTAATCTAACCAAACGTAACTTAATTCACCCTGACGTGCAACCACCACAATCGCTCGCCACCCCAGAGTAGAGCAGAGTATAGTAGAGCAATG
>NW_016908690.1:0-1060 GCF_001483705.2 Eufriesea mexicana | reverse complement strand
GGAAAATTCAATTTTATTGACATTTTGGGCTAATATCGTGGTGACCTAACTTTCTTGCATAAGTAAGGAGGGAAGATTCTATGGGCGCGCTATTGCCGTTGCAATGCTATAGAATCTGGCTGGAAAATTCAATTTTATTGACCTTTTCGAATAATATCGTGGCGACATATCTTTCTTGCATACATAAGGGGGAAAGATGATACTGGCGTGCTATATCCATTGTAATGCTATAGAATCTGTCTGGAAAATGGAATTTTATTGACATTTTCGACTAATATCGTGGTGAGCAAACCCACTTTTGTAAATAAGGGGGAAAGATACTATAGGCATGCTATAGCCATTGCATTTACATGGAATCTGCGTGCAAAATTCGATTTTATAGACATTTTCGACTAATATCGTGGTGAGCAAACCCACTTTTGTAAATAAGGGGGAAAGATACTATAGTTTTGCTATAGCCATTGCATTTACATGGAATCTGCGTGCAAAATTCGATTTTATAGACATTTTCGACTAATATCGTCGTGAGATAGCTTTCATGCATAAATAAGGAGGAAAGGTACTAGTGGCGTGCAGTAGCCATTGCAATGCTATAGAATCTGGATGGAAAATACAATTTCATTGTCATTTTCGACTAATATCGTCGTGAGATAGCTTTCATGCATAAATAAGGAGGAAAGGCTATATTGGCGAGCTGTAGCCGTTGCAATGCTATCGAATCTGGATGGAAAATACATTTTTATTCACATTTTCGACTAATATCGTGGTAGCTACCTTTCTAGCATAAATATGGTGGAAAGATTCTATTGGCGCGCTATAGCCACTTTATTGCCATTGCAATGCTATAGAATCTGGCTGGAAAATTCAATTTTACTGACCTTTTCGAATAATATCGTGGCGACATATCTTTCTTGCATACATAAGGGGGAAAGATTCTACTGGCGTGCTATATCCATTGTAATGCTATAGAATCTGTCTGGAAAATTGAATTTTATGAACATTTTCGACTAATATCGTGGTGAGCAAACCCACTTTTGTAAATAAGGAGGAAAGATACTAT
>NW_016908689.1:0-567 GCF_001483705.2 Eufriesea mexicana | reverse complement strand
AATATTCTATTGGCGTGCTGTAGCCATTGCAATGCTAAAGAATCTGTCTGGAAAATACAATTTCATTGACATTTTCGACTAATATCGAGGTGAGCTAACCTTCTTACATAAATAAGGAGGAAAGATACTGTTGGCGCTCTATGGTCTCAACAATTCCATAGAATCTGCCCGGAAAATTCGATTTTATTTACATATTCGTCTAATATCGTGGTGAGCAAACCCACTTGCATAAATAGCGATGAAATATACCATTGCCGCGCTATATCCTTGGCAATCCTCTAGAATCTGGCTGGAGAATTCAATATTATTGACGTTTTCGACTAATATCTTTTTATCGTGGTGGGCTAACTTTCTTGCATAAATAAGTAGGAAAGACTCTAGTGGCGTGCTATAGCCATTGCTATGCTATAGAATCAGTCTGGAAAATACATTTTTATTGACATTTTCGACACATATCGTGGTGGAATATGTGTATTGCAGAAATAAGGATGAAATATTTTATAGGCGCGCTATGACCATTACAGTACTATAGAATCTGGCTGGAGAATTCAATTTTATTGTCATTTT
>NW_016908688.1:0-471 GCF_001483705.2 Eufriesea mexicana | reverse complement strand
GGTTATATGAATGGATGGACATACTGATGTACAGATGTCTGGATGCATGAATGTATGCTTGTAAGGATGTATTTATGGATGTTTGTATATGTATGTATGGATGTATGGATGGGTGGATGGATGGATTGTTGTATGGATGTATGGAGCGAAGGATGTATGGATGTGTGGATCTATGGACGGATGGATGTATGGTTGCATGTATGCATGGATGTACGAATGTATGAATGATACATTTGTATGGATGTATGGATGTATATTTGTATGGATGTATGGATGTATGTGTGCATGGATGGAAGTATCTATTCCTGGGTGTATGTGTGGTTGGCTGGATATATGCGTGAATGGATGTATTGATGTACAGATGTGTGGATGAATGAGTGTGTGGATGTATGGATGTATGTAAGGAACTATGTATGGATATATGTTTGGATGAATGTATGGGTGTATGTATGGATGTATGTATTGATGTGT
>NW_016908687.1:0-340 GCF_001483705.2 Eufriesea mexicana | reverse complement strand
ACAGCCATCTTCTTGCCAGAGAAGAGGCCTATTGTAAATCTATAGTCTGTTATAGCTTGGTGAATAGATCGCCTAACGCCTTGAATCCAATGGCAAGTACTGCCACCTACTTGCCAGAGCGTAGGTCTATCCAAAATCTATAACCTGTTATAGCTTGGTGAATAGATCGCGTACCGCCTCCAATTAAATGGCAAATACAGCCATCTACTGGCCAAAGAATAGGTTTATTCAAAATTTATAACCTGTAATTGCTTGGTGAATAGTGCGCCTAACGCTGTCCATGCAATAGCAAGAACAGCCATCTAGTTGCCAGAGAATAGGTCTGATAAAATCTATAACC